>NW_003856736.1:0-1456 GCF_000181295.1 Otolemur garnettii | reverse complement strand
TTTGCAGTACGGAGGTCCAGCCATCCCATTGGCTGTCAGCTGGAGGACACACTCATCTCTCTGAGGCTGCCTGCAGTTTCTTGCCATATGGGCCTCTCCAAAACAAAGCAGCTTGTGTCTTCAGAGCCAGCAGGAGATCATCTGGTGTTGCTTCATGCTTCTTCTAAGAGCTTACCTGACTATGTCAGGTCCACCTAGCTAATCTCTTTTTGATTATACTTTAATTACATCTATAAAATCCTTTTTGCCATATTACTCTACCATATTACTGAATGATGTTCCATAACAGTCACAGGCTTGCCACTCTGAAGGGAAGAAGATTGTATGGAGTATATACACTAGGGACAGGAGTCTTGGAGGCCCTTCTCTCATAGGCTGGAATTCTGCCTAAGATAGATAGTGAAGAGTCAATACTTCAGAAAGGGGAAAAAACTAGAGTCAAGGAAAGGAAGGAAATGAGGAATATTCAAAAGGCTTCCCAATATTACAGCAGGAGCTCCTGCTGATTCCCAAAATTTCAATAAGAGAAATATCAGACTTGGGGTAGGGAAGAGGTGAACAGAAGCAGTCTTTGGGGAGGAGATGGCAGAGAAAGAAACTTAATTATCTGAAGGATGATGGTGCCTTGTCAAGAGAAGAACTAAGGAAAGGAAATCAGAGTGATCACCTAGTGATCACACTAGGAGAGCTATGATTATTAAATTACTAGGGATAACTCTGAACGATGTGTTGGCAGTAATTCAACTTCTGAAGATTAAATAGAGGTTTTAGAGGTGGGATAATAAAGGATGTTTTGAAAGAAATATAGTTCATGAGAAAAATAAATATCCAGATTGTGGGTTTGATTATACACAATTATAATGATAAAAAACCATATGAATGCTATTCAGAAACAAAATGATTGCTAGAAAAAAAGTAGATGACTGAAAAGGCACTAGTAATGTCGTAAGTTTCAACTATATAAGAAAGAGGTGAAAATGAAAACTAAATAAAACATAAGTAAAAACATTTAGAAAAAAGTTCAAAGTGTCAGATAATGCAGGGAATTATTATTCATGAAATTGACAGATGCATTCTCCTGGTGGCTTGGGAGACATCTGCTGGGACTCTTTCCCCTAATTAGAAAGGTTTCCACTTACCTATAGGGCTGCTGGAGGTAAACCACAGGGTATTTTTGATGTAAGTGCTCTAAATATGGAGAGTGGAAACAAAATGCCCAGGTGCAGAAACAATAATTCAGGCCAATTATATGACAGGGGAGGGTATATTCCATCTGATGGCTTAGTCCTATCTGTGAAGACTAAAAGAAAAAAACTAAAAAGAACAGATATGTGGAATAAAAGAGGGAAAAAACACTCTGAATAAAAAGAGGAAAACACCACTTTTTTTCAGAGCACATAGTTTGACTTGAGAGGTTGTTCCCCAAATCACTTAAAATAGAACCAGTGGGGTTCCA
>NW_003856735.1:0-1456 GCF_000181295.1 Otolemur garnettii | reverse complement strand
TCCAGATTGAAGAGACCAATTATATTTGACATTAAATGTAATCTGTGATCCTGGTGGATTCTCAGCAGGAAAAGAATCTGCTAAAGTGACATTGTCGGAACAATGGTGAAATATGAATATGGACTATAGATTCAATACCAGCCTGAGAATTTCCTAATGTTGATAATTGTACCGTGGTTATGTTAGAGAATATCTCTCCTAGGGAATTTACACTGAACTATTTAAGGGTAAAGAGGGACCATGGCTGTAATTTACCCCAAATAGTTTGTAAAAATCTTATAGATTCATATAGAGCAGAAGATAAAATAAGTGTGACAACATAATAACGATTGATGATTCTGATGAAGGTCATGCAGAAAGTTCTTTATAATATTCTTACCTATTTTCTGCAAAGGTGAAATTTGGTCAAATAAAAAGTGTGACAGAAAAGAGGAAATTGTACACACGGGCATTCTAATTGAGTTTCTTGACTTTATTCCCATCACCTTATCTTAAACTTTCGGTTTGATGTGTGTTTTCTCTGTTTTCCTCCCTCTACAGCTTCTCCTTGTACCCTGTTTCTCTGAACTGTCTGTGCCTTCCCTCCAGGTGCCAGCTGGAGTCTCCAAGTTTCCTCTCAGGACCGCAGATGGAAAGTGTGCTGCCTCCCAGAGCCCCTGCTGTCTCCTGTCCTCCCAGAGCCCCTGCTGTCCCAAGATTGTGATATTGTACCTGGGCTGTCCCCTTCCACTCTCTTCCCACATGGTCCCTGAAAACCACTACTGGAACACCCCCCCACCCACCCAACTGTTTGAAAGTAAAGTCAGGTAAAAATGAAGGCCACTGAGTCTCTTGCTATCTTTTCCCTCTGCCATTAGGCCACCGCCTGCCACTCCCCGTGGACTGTTGCTCCTCTGACCCTGCTCAGACCCCACCCCTGGGCCCTCTCCTTGCAGGAAAGCCCTGCACCTGTCTGACCAGCCCCTCTCTACCACCTACTATCAAAGACAAGGACTGTCACCCCCTCTGAGCCCTCCCGGGTGCCCCAGGTAGAGTCTTCATGGCTCCGCCATCCTCTCAGGGAACTCTGCTGTCATTCAGCATCTGGAACCGCAGTGATTGTGAGCTCCCGTGGGAGCTCCAGTCAAAACTTAACCTGTGCCCAGCGTGGAGCCTCAGTGGGCGTTTGAGAATGAAGGCATGAGTGAATGCCCGGGGGAAGCTACCTAACCAGCAAGCTTCCAGAACCAAAGCCAGCTTCCCAGCCACAGAGGAGGCAGAATTTGCAGGGCTGTGGTCTCTCTGCACCCCCCTCACAGGCAGGCCCCAGCCAGGCCTCCCTGGCCCTGCTCATGCTATGTTCACATGGGCGGCAGGCCCTCAACACTTACCTTCCTTTCTGGATGCCACATGTTTTAAGGGATTACAGAGCCCTTATGGATAATGTCAGGCTGCTGAGTCAGGTTTGGAGGCTGAC
>NW_003856734.1:0-1457 GCF_000181295.1 Otolemur garnettii | reverse complement strand
TTTATTTTTGCTTTTGTTACCTGTGCTATTGGTTATATACAAATAATCATTATCCAGACCAATGGCAAGACATTTTTGTTCTATTTTCTTCTAGTCGCTTTAGAGTTTCGGATTTACATTTAAGTTTTAAATCAAATTTAACTAAATTTTTATGGGTTGACAGCAGAAATACAAAAAAAAATAGAGACTAGAAATAAAAATGATCAATTAATATGAGTTGTTTTTAAAAAAGATAAATAAAATTGATAAAACATTACTGTCCTAAAATAGAGACTTTAATAAATAAATTTATAAATAAAAGAAGATACATTACAACTGATAACTAAGATATACAAAGTTATCATTAGAGAATAGTATGAGAAATTATACATCAAAAAATGGATAAGTAGATGAAATGGATACATTTCTAGACGTGTACAACCTACTAAGACAGCATCATGAAGATAGATAAAGAACTCCAACAGACAAATAATATGTAAGCAGGTAAATTCAATAATCAGAAATGACCCAGGCCAGGTGTGGTGCCAGATGTCTGTAATCCTAGCACTCTGGGAGGCTGAGGCAGATGGATTGCTTGAGCTCAGGAGTTCTAGACTAGCCTGAGCAAGAGTGAGACACCATCTCTAAGAAATAGCCAGGTCAAGAGGATCTCTTGAGCCAAAGAGTTTGAGGTTGCTGTGAGCTATGATGTCACAGCACTCTACCCATAGTGACAAAGTGAGACTCTTTTTCTAAAACAAACAAACAACAAAAAAAAAAAACCATACACACACACACACACACACTTATATACCCATTCACACACACATATACATATAAAGTATCCCAACAAAGACAAAATCCCAGGATCACCTGATGGGTTCACTCCTGAAATGTACCAAATATTTAAATAAGAATTAATACCAATCCTTCTAAAATTTTCCAAAAATTTGAAGAAGAATAACTTTTAAACTTATTTTGTAAGGCCAGGATTACCCTGACACCAAAGTCAGGAAAGGACCACCATGAGAAAAAAAAAAATGTACAAGCCAATATCACTGATAAACATAGATGCAAAATTCCCCCTAAAAGACTTGCAAACAATTTAACAGGCAATTAAAAGTATCATACACTATGGCCAAGTGGGATTTATTCCAGAGACGCAAGAATTGTTCAACATCAGCAAGTCAAGAAATGTTACCTCCCACAGAATGAAGGATAAAAATAATTACTTCAATAGATGCAGAAAACTATTCGATGAAATTCAACACTCATTCACGATAAAAACTGTTAACAAATTAGCTATGTCCCTCTACATAATGAAGGTCACATATAACATTCACAGCTAACACTCCACTCAATAGAAAAAGGCTGAAAGCTTTCCTCTCAGAGCAGTGAAAAATCAAGGATGCCCACTCTTTCCACTTCTACTCAGTGCAGTCTCGGATATCCATTTCGAATAATTGAGTTAGAAAAAG
>NW_003856733.1:0-1458 GCF_000181295.1 Otolemur garnettii | reverse complement strand
GCACCTCCTGGTATAGGACACAACTACAACAGGCACCTTACCTAATGTATGCCGAAATTAATCTGAAATTTAAAAAAAATTTCCTTCTAAAATAAATTTTAAGACTAGATACCTTCACTGGTGAATTTTGTCAGACATTTAAGAAAAAACATACCAATTCTATACAATATCTTCTCAAAAAATGAAAGAAAAGGAAATATTTCTTAACTCATTTGATGAGGCCTACATTATCCTGACAATAGCCTGATAAAGACATATAAAGATGAAAACTACAAACCAATTTACATAGATGCACATAAATTAAGTGATACACATTGATAATCCTTAACAAAAAGTTTAACAAATTTCTGAAGAAATTTTAACATCTTTCAAAGATGTTAAATTAAATTTAACATCAAAAATTGATGTAAATCAATTTTTTGTAACTCAAATTTAACATCTTTCACATTTGTTAAATTTTAACAAATTTCTGAAGAATTTTACATCTTTCAAATTTAAAACTACAAATCAGTTTACATAGATGCATATAAATTAATTGATACACATTGACAATCCTTAACAAAAATTTTAACAAATTTTCTCCAGAAATATATCAAAAGAATAATAGTGCATCATGGTCAAGTAGACTTATTACAAGAATTCAGTATTCAATATGAAAAAATCAATTCATTGCTTCTTGGCCTGTTAGCTAAGATCAAGTGTAGTATCTGTTCTCATCAGTTTAAAAACCCATTAAGGTTTTAACAGCCTAAATTTAAAAATCCATGTGAATATAAAGAATTTGATAAAATTCAACAGTTATTTATAATAGCTCAGCAAACCAGAAATAGTAGGGAAATTTCTCAACCTGAAAGCATCTAAGAAAAACTTGAAGCTAATATCAGACTTAATGGTGAGAGACTGAATGCTTTTCCTTTAAAATTGCTGACAAAGCAAAAATCCCCACTCTCATCACTTCTCTTCAACGTGAAATCAGAGATCTTTGCCAGCATATGATGGTAAGAAAAAGAAATAAAAGGCACAGGGACTGTTTTTAAGACACAAATGACACTAGCACTGACATAGAAAATCTCAAGAAATGTATTTAAAAAACCTTACTAGCACTAAACTAATGAGTTTAGGAAATTTGCAGGAGATAAGATTTGTATGCAAAAAGCATTTGTAGTTCTATATAATAACAATGATCAATTGAAAATAGAAATTTTAAATGCCATCAAAACTGTGACATTTTAGGAGAAATTTTTAAAAATACATGCAAGATATAAACTTGCTGAGACCTCTGTCAAGGTAGAAATAAACCGTTCTCGTGGATCAGAAAATTCAGGTTTATTTATTTTTTTGTTTGGGATTCATTGAGGGTACAAAGAATTAGGTTACACTGATTGTGGTTGTTAGGTAAAGTCCTTCTTGTGATTGTGTTCTGCCCCCAAGAGGTGTGTCATACACTGTGACCCCCCC
>NW_003856732.1:0-1458 GCF_000181295.1 Otolemur garnettii | reverse complement strand
AACCTAGGGTAAAGTTCGGAGGCTACAGAACATTTCTCATGTAGGGAGGATGATCTGATAAGAACCGTCCCTTATATGTTCTGTGAGAGACAACCCCTAGTGGCTTGACTAGTGCCCAGCATTCATAGCTGTGCAATGCAAAATGCCATGCCATATGTGTAGCATAGTGCTCACAGAACACTGTGTTTAACAGTGATTAACTTCATATATCTATTGCAGAGGATATGAACTCAGGGGCTTTCAATTCACCCATTTTGTGTTCAAAATATGAATTCAAGAGACCGTATTTTTATGGTTAGACACTTGCTATACAAATAAAAGTGTCTTAAATATGAAGAATAAGGTTCATTAGTCCCTGCTACTAACAGGATAATGGAAGTCTTTCAAACCATGAGAGTTCATGAAAGGATTTCTGAGGTATAATGAAGCTTCTCTGTCTACAGAGTCAACTCACTGACATGAGCAGGCTTATGTGACTTTTTCTTGTGGTCATTCGACTAGATTATCTCTTCCTATTAAGTCTTCCTAATAAATCTCCAATACTTCAATCATTTTGATCAATTTATTTTAATATATCAATTAATGAAATATTTTAATATATCAATTAATATTTTAATATCAATAATATATCAATTAAAATTTAAAATCAATTAATATTTTAATATATCAATAAAATATTTTAATATATCAATACATTTTAATATATCGATTAATAAAATCAATTTATTTTAATATATATGTATGGTTTTTTTGTCACAGAGTCTCCCTTTCTCACCCTCAGTAGAGTACCACAGCTTCATACTTCTCAGTAACTTCAAACTCCTAGGCTGAAACAATACTCTTGCCTTAGTTTTTCTATTTTTAGTAGACACAGGACCTAACTCATCCTGAGGCTTCTCTCAAACTCCTTAATCAAGCAATCCACCTGCTGCACCCTCCCAGAGTGCAAGGACTACTGTTGTAAGCCACCAGGCATGGCCTCCTACAGTACTTATATCATATCTTTATACTCAAAATTATTATTAATACATATCCTTAGCCAAAACCAAGAGTTTTTACACTTTATCCATTTGGGGACAGATTTATCTCACAGAACTCTCCCTTGCCAAATCCCCTTTCCCATTATATTACATGTTAAAATGAGCCTTACGTAGATAGGTAAAGGAAGATCATGATAGTCACAGATATTTGGCAGGACAACTCCAAAGAGCTTCCCTCCTGCAGGAGAAGATGAGGGTGGTGACACAGGTGAGTTTTCCAGGTCAGTGCCAGAATGCCAAAAGCAGTCCCAGTACATCTTCTCTTGTAAATATCATTTGATCCAAATCTAACAACGGAATTGGATATCATTAGCAAAACTAGTTCAACTCACTTTCCCTTATTTCTACAATTTCTATTTGGAAGTATGTTTGCTATAATGGCTCAAAGACAGAAAAACCTTCCTAGATGTCTTTTGTT
>NW_003856731.1:0-1458 GCF_000181295.1 Otolemur garnettii | reverse complement strand
ATGTCATTTTCTTAGTTATTGAGTTAAGACATTCATACTCTGCTTTTAGAAAGATTCACTTGTACCCTTGTAGGATAAACCATAGAGGTGACCCCTCCAATCACTCTCCCTTCACCCATCCACTTCCTTCCCCTCTCCCTTCCTCCTCCCCATATTCTAAGGCTATAATTAGTATATAACATTCCTATGAAAGCTATAAATTAGTTTCAAAATAGGGCTGTGTACATTGGATACTTTTCCTTCCATTCCTGAGATACTTTGCTAAGAAGAACATTTTCTAGTTCCATCCATGTAAACATGAAGAAGGTAAAGTCTCCATCTTTCTTTAGGGCTGCATAATATTCCATGGTGTACATATACCACAACTTATTAATCCATTTGTGGGTTGATGGGCACTTGGGCTTCTTCCATGACCTAGAAATTATGAATTGGGCTGCAATAAACATTCTAATACAAATATCTTTGTTGTAATTCGAATTTTGGTCTTTGGGATATATACCAATAAAGGAATTGCAGGATCAAATGGCAGTTCTATTTTTAGTTCTCTAAGTGTGCTCCAGATGTCTTTCCAAAAAGAATGAATTAATTTGCATTCCCACCAGCAGTGTACAAGTGTTCACTTTTCTTCACATCCATGCCAACATCTCTGGTTTGGGGATTTTGTGATATGGGCTAATCTTACTGGAGTTAGGTGATGTCTCAAAGTAGTTTTGATTTGCATTTCTCTGATGATTAAGGATGGTGAGCATTTTTTCATGTATCTGTAGGCCATGCACCTATCTTCTTTAGAGAAATTTCTATTCAAGTCCCTTGCCCACCCTGAGATGGGATCACTTGTTTTTTTCTTGCTAGTACATTTGAGTTCTCTATGTATTCTGGTTATTAAACCTTTGTCTGAGACATAACCAGCAAATATCTTCTCCCATTCTTAGGGCTGTCTACCTGCTTTATTTACTGTGTTCTTGGCTGTGCAGAAGCTTTTTAGTTTGATCAGTTCCCAAAAGTGTATTTTTGACATTGCTTCAATTGCCCAAGGGGTCCTCCTCATAAAATTTTCGCCCAGGCCAATTTATTCAAGTGTTTTCCCTACACTTTCTTCTAGTATTTTTATAGTTTCATATCTTAAGTTTAAATCTTTAATCCAGTGAGAGTCTAACTTAGTTAATGCTGAAAGGTGTGGGTCTAGTTTCAGTCTTCTACAGGTCGCCATCCAGTTAGCCCAGCACATTTATTAAATAGGGAATCTTTTCCCCACTCAATGTTTTTAACTGGGTTGTCAAAGATCAGGTAACAGTAGGTAGCTGGATTCATCTGTTGGCTCTCTATTCTGTTCCATACATCTACCTCTCTGTTTTTGTGCCGGTACCATGCTCTTTTGATCACTACGGATTTATAGTATAGTCTGAGGTCTGGTAACATGATTCCTCCTGCTTTGTTTTTATTTCTGAGTAATGTCTT
>NW_003856730.1:0-1458 GCF_000181295.1 Otolemur garnettii | reverse complement strand
AAAGAAAGAAAATAGAAAACAGGTAGAGGAAATAAACATCTATTATTTGTCATAAGGAAAAAAACTACATACAAGTTTTGTCAAAAGACTAAACTGCAACTAGTTTAGTTTACAGCCTTAATTGGCTTTATTTGAGATGCTAGAATTCGACAACACATTATTCTAATTCAGCCCCTCTCTCAGGACAATCTGTCTGCTCAGAGGTCGGCCTTAGAGACGGGCTGAAGAAAGCAAAAATAAAGAACAAAGAGTATTGGTTGTTTCACAGACACTTTTCTTGTAAGGTGGGACAGGGACTAGAATAACAACAACAAAAACCTGATTAGTTTTAGTTCTGGCCACCGTTTTTTTGTGCGAGAATTAAAGCAGAGAGAACGTCATCATCTTGCTGATTAACGAGTTCAAATTAGCCTGTTTGGGAAATTGGCTGTTTTTGAAGGTCAGACGACCAGGTTTGGAACTTTAGCAAGTGTGACTCCATTTTGATTTTCAGTCTGGTATTTCAGGGCCTACTGTAGCAGCTAAGCTTAAAACAATGGCCTCGGTTGCTATGAGCCATGATGCCACAGCACTCTACTCAGGGTAACAGAATGAGACTCTGTCTCAAAAAAAAAAAAAAAGGGTATTAGATTTTGCCTGAGATTTTCTGCATAGTAATGGTCAGTTTGGGAGAAAGTGCTTTGTATTCCTGTGGGTCAGTAATTACCCTAGGGCTCACCTTCCTGAGATAGTAACACTAAGAAGATGGCGGGCAAGAAAGACCTTCAGGGAAAAATGCTTTGGTGGCTTTCCCTGGAGCTTCTTGAGAATATGGACTGACCCACCTCTGTAAAATGGGGGGATTTTCTCAAGCCCTCTTCCTAAATTAGATTCGTCCCTAAGTCAGAGCTTATTTTTTATAATTTAAAAATAATTACTTAAAAAATTTTTAAGTTACCTAGATAGAGAATCTGAACTAGTAGATCCCATCTCCTTTATGTTTTTTGCTGTTGTGTTTTGAGCACCTACTGTATACAGGTATCATGCCAAGTACTTTCTGCACCTTCCTGCGCAGTCCCCCAGTGGGCCCTGCTCCATATCACCCTTCACAAATGGAGGAACCAAGGCACAGAGAAGTGACATCTCTTGTCCTCTTGATACCCTGAGAAATACAGTATCTCCAGAAAATAATGTGAAAGAGCAAATGATATGAAAAGGCCTGTAAAGGCCAGGCACAGTGGCTTATACCTGTAAAACTACCACTCTGGTAGGCTGAGGCAGGTGGATGGCCTGAGCTCACAGGTTCGAGACCAGCCTGAGCCAGAGCAAGGTCTCGTCTCTAAAAATAGACAGGCCTTGTGGCGGGTGCCTGTAGGCAATTCTCTAAGGCAAGAGAATACCTTAAGCCTAAGAGTTGGAGTTTGCTGTGAGCTATGACTTCATGGTACTCTACTGGGTTGATGAAGTGAGACTGTCTCA
>NW_003856729.1:0-1458 GCF_000181295.1 Otolemur garnettii | reverse complement strand
GTTAAAATCTGGCCAAGAGATATGAACAGAATCTTTTCTCATGAGGACAGACGAATGGCCAAAAACTCATGAAAGAATGCTCATCATCTCTAATTATTAGATAAATGCAAACCAAAACCACACTGAGATATCACTTAACCCCAGTGAGAAATGCCTATGTCACGAGGTCCAAGGCAACAGATGGGTGTGGAGAGAAGGGAACATTCCTGCGGTGTTGGGACTGCAAACTAGTACAGCTTTAATGGAAAGAAGTGGAGAATCCTCAAAGAACTACAAGTAGGCCTTCCATTTGATCCTGCAGTTCCATTTCTAAGTATCTATCCAAAAGAAAAAAAAAATCATTTTACCATCAGAACATATGCACTCTAATGTTTATAGCAGCCCAATTTATAATTGCAAAGATGTGGAAACAACCCAAGTGCCCTTCAGCACATGAATTGTATATATATTGTATATATTCTCGATGGAATGCTATTCAGCCATAAAAACATGGAGATTTTGTATCCTTTGTTACAACTTGGATAGATTTGGAGAACACTCTCCTAAGTAAAGTATCATATGAATGGAAAAGCAAGCATCTCAAGTACTCAATGCTAATTTGAAACTTATAATTTAACAAAGTGCTCACATAGGAGAAAAACCTCAATTAAAGCTGAGGGTGTCTGCAGTGTCCTTCCTCAGATAAAGTGGGAACAATGTGCTGGTGTATGGCACACTTCCTGGGTGAAGGACACAGCTACAACTTAGACTTTACCTTACAAATACAAACAATGTAAATCTAATTCCACGTAACCTCATATTAATCAAAAATTCTACAAAAGAGACAAGGATCTCAGTTGTCACCGTTATAATTTAATATTATTCTGAGTGCTCTAGCCAATGTAATGTCATAAGAAAAACAAAATTACATAGCTTTTGGGAAAAAGATTTCAACATGCATTCATAATTTTTTTTTTTTCTGAGACAGAGTCTCACTATGTCTCACCCTTGGTAGAGTGATGTGGTATCACAGCTCACAGCAACCTCAAACTCTTGGCTTAAGCGATTCTCTTGCCTCAGCCTCCCAAGTAGCTGGGACTACAGGCGCCTGTTACAACACCTGGCTATTTTTTCGCTGTTGTTATCGTTGTTGTTTAGTAGGCCCGGGCCAGTTTGAACCCATCAGCCCTGGTACATGTGGCTGGCGACCCAACCACTGAACTATGGATACCAAGCTGAACATGCTTTCATAATTTTAAACAATCTCAGAAAACTAGGAATGGAAATAAACTTTAATCTTATAAAGGATATCTTTGAAAAAAATCTATAGTTAACATCATAGTTAATGGTATGATAACTTCTATTCAACATTGTGCTGGGGACAGGGGTTGGGTGGTGTCCTAACTTTACTTATGGAAGAAGGCCACACACACACACAAATAGAACAAAAAGAAAAAGGAGAGAAAGAGGGGCCTAGGC
>NW_003856728.1:0-1459 GCF_000181295.1 Otolemur garnettii | reverse complement strand
ACTGCAAGTACCTATCACTGCACACTGACTTTTTCTAGTTTTAGTAGAGATAGGCTCTTGCTCTTGTTCAGGCCAGTCCCAAGCTTCTGACTTCAGATGATCCTCCTGCCATGGCTTCCCAGAGTGTTGGGCTTGCCAGAATGGACCACATCACCTACCTACTTCTCTTTCTATTTTCCTTTCTCACTCTCTTCTTTTCTTTCCATTTCATCCCTGTATCAAAGGGCCATTTCTACGTCAAAGCACAGAGACAAAGAAGAGTAAAGAGAAGGAGGAAGCAAGAAAATTAAATAAAGAAGAAACCACATGTGAGGAGGAACCAACAAAATAAATTGTAGCAACATGAAAAGTCAGAGCAGATCAACATCCCCCAACCCCCAGCTACTGTAGAAGATCCCATTTATAAGGAAATCAGAAATTTATAATAGAAATAACAGAAAGAGAATTTAGATTATGGATGGCACTGAATTAAGCTAAAGAGCTTCTTCACAGAAAGATAAATCATCAACAGGGTAAAAAAGAACTTACAAAATAGGAAGAAAAATACTTGCAAACTGTGCCTCTGACAAAGAGCTAATACCCAGAGCCTGCCAGGAACTCAGCTAAACACCTATAAAACCCAGATCCATTATAAAGTGTGAAGATGACATAAACAGACACCCCTTGAAAGAAGACATATCAGTGTCTGACAAACATGAAAGAATTTTCAACATCATGAATCTGTTGGAAAAATACAAATTAAAACCACAGTGAGATACTATCTTACACCAGTCCAATGACTATTATTTAAAAAATCAAAAACAACAGATCTTGCTAAGGATATGGAGGAAAGGAGTTCCTTATATACACTTTTCTTTTTTGAGACAGATTCTCAGTATGTTGCCCTTGGTAGAGTGCCATGGTGTCACAGCTCACAGCAACCTCAAACTCTTGGGCTTAAGCCTTAAGCGATTATCCTGCCTCAGCCTCCCAAGTATCTGGGACTACAAGCACCTGGCATGGCGCCCAACTACTTTGTTGTTGTTGTTGTTGCAGTTGTCGTTGTTTAGCTGGCCTGGACCTGCTTTGCACCCTTCAGCCTCAGTGCATGTGGCTGGTGCAATAACCACTGTGCTACAGGTGCCGAGCCCTTATATACACTCTTAGGGGGAATGTAAATTAGCATATCCTCTGTAGAAAACACTACAGAGATTTCTCAAACTACTAAAAATAGAGGTATCATTAAATTCAACAAGCCCACTACTGGGTATCTACTCAAAGAAAATGAAAGCTTTATGTAAAAAAGATGCCTGCATGCATATGTTCATCACAGAACTATTCACAAAGTAGCAAAGAGATAGAATCAACCTAAATATCCATCAAGAAACGATTGGATAAAGAAAACGTGGTGAGTATACACCATGCAATACTACTAAGCCATAAAAAAGAATGACGTCATCTTTTGCAGCAACATGGATGA
>NW_003856727.1:0-1459 GCF_000181295.1 Otolemur garnettii | reverse complement strand
TGTGTACAGAGAATGGGGCAGGGGCTGTCGTTGCCACATCCCCATTCAGCAGAGCTGTGTGGATGGTCTAATGGAATTAGGTTTTCGTGGTGAAATATTTTCTCAAGAGTAGCTTAAGGACTGAGCAACCCCTCCCAGGGAGAGCTAATGTTTCTGGAGCACTTCTCATGTCAGATACTGTGCCAAGTGTCCTGTGCACGCTATCTCCATGTATTCTCCACACAGCCTTGGTGTAACTTTTTTGTATAAGGTGACCTAAAAAACAAACAAAGAAAGGCTCTCTAAAAGAAAAATATGTTTATTCAGGAACAGAGCATGCCGTAAAGGACTATGTGCACATTCAGGGAGATAAAGACAGACAGAAGATTTTAGAGTAAAAATGAGGAGGACTACCTAATTTTTGAGTTCATTATCCTTGTCTACAAAGATCAATAACATGGGAAAAAACAACCTGATGATGAACCAGCATTTGCTGAGCAGATGTCCTTGCACAAGTATTTTTTTGTATAAGTTTGCGGTGGCCTTTGTGCAATATTGTGGTTTTTACAGAGACTTTTGTGGCGGTTTTTGTTATTAGGTATACAGGCATGAGATTCCTCTCTTCACAGACTTCCTCAGCTCCATTTTTAGGTTTTTTGGTTTTGTTTTTGGTTTTTAACACATATGTCTCCATTTTGATTCTGACAACTTTCCCATTTCTCCCTTTTGAGTAAGACCTGTCTCTGAAAGTATCAATCACCTTGTATTTAGGTTTTGATTATCCTTCAGTGTTGGGATGGACTAGTCCTGGTGCTGGCCTCCTGACCATATTTGAGCATCTAGAAAGGTTGAAGAGTGGCTCTCAGGCCAAATCTACCTGAGGTCCATTGTTAAGTGCAATTTTGTCCCATAGTCTTTTTCTGTTATCTCAAGGTTCCTGGCCAGCACTATTCTGTTACAAGTTGCACTTCTGCCAAAATTTAACAAGTAACATAGAGAAAGTTTAAAAAGGGAAAATACAAAGTGAAGTTATATTCTCAGGTTGCATAATGGTTTTGAACCATGATCTTAGGCTTAAAGACAACCAAGTGAATGAATCAAATGAACTTAGGGAATTAGGTGAGATCTGTTGTAACTGTGTGGCCTGGTATCTTATTGGGTGTGTATAGGTCTCAACTTTCCCATAACAATGTATCCAGGTGCAGTATTGGCAATACTAGAGATATCTTCTCAGTTAACCAATGGATAACAAGGAACCTCTTAGGTTAAGTTCTATTGAACTTACCAGCAAGAGATACTGGTTATGAAATTTCAGATGCAATACTATCCTGCCTAAGTGAAAAAAGTAGTTTTAAAGTGTATAAATGTCTCATTATGATGGGGAGTCCTGTTTTGACATCTTGAGAAAAACAGTGTACACTGTGAAAAGGTCAACTTCTCATTCTGGTTTGCAATTTGTCTCTGATTGTGACATAAAATG
>NW_003856726.1:0-1459 GCF_000181295.1 Otolemur garnettii | reverse complement strand
TGCTTTTAAAGAAATGGTCAGCAAAACTATACTGAGAGTCCCCAGGAACCATAGATCTCATAGACACATGGGCTACTGTGGCACAAACTTGCCCACCATGGTGGGTCCTGTCTTCATGCCTCCCAAAGTCAATAATGCCACCCAGGCTAGAGAGCTGTGATATCATAGCTCTCTGCAACCCCAAACCCCTGGGCCCAAGTGACCCTCCTGCCTCAGCCTCCTGAGTATCTGGGACTACAGGTGCCCTCCATAACATCCAGCTGAGTTTTTCTATTTTTAGTAGAGATGGGGTCTTGCTCTTAGTCAGGTTGGCCTCAAACTTTTGAGCTCAAGGGATCCTCCTGCTTCAGCCTCCCAGAATTCTGGGATTACAAGCTCCTGTGCCCAGCTTTGATAGTGGTTCTGACACAGACAGCCCCAGTAGAGAGAGTGACAGTATTGGGAACAGTGATAGAGAATGTTAAGGGATCATGTATCTTGCTAAGCGCCTCCCAACATTCCCAAGAAGCAGACACTCTTCTTAGGCCTATTTCACAGATGAGAAAACAGGGTCAGTGTGGTTCTAGCGCTTGTCCAAAATTGCACAGCAGGTGAGTGGTAGAGCCCAGGATCTCATGCTGCCAGTCTAGCACTTTTCAGGAAGGGCTGATGCACAACTGAAGCTTTGTGCTCTCGCTGCTTCCAATGACACCATGTTTGCTGAACCAAACAGTCCTGAAAGCCAGAAAATGGTGGACTGTTTGGTACAGTAAAGAAGGGAGGGAGTGATCATGGCAAGACCCCACCATTGCCTACTTGGAAATAATTGCTTTGGTATCTTAATAAGTGAATGCTATTGAATTCAACGAAGACAGATACTCAATACCAAAACTTTAAAATAATATAGCTACAGCAATGGTGAAGAATTCTGTGGGGATTATGAGGTTTATGCAAATGAATTTGCCTACAAACCTTTTTCTAGTTTTAAGTCATATCTCCTTTTGATGAAGAAAAACCATACCAGGGCTGAGGTTTCCAGCCTTGTCTTATTGACCTTTGGGCTAGGTAATTCACAGCGGTTCTCAGCCTGTGGGTCACGACCCCTTTGTAACAATGAAAATACGTTGCAGCATTAGGAAGGTTGAGAACCACTACTAGAAGGTAAGGGACTGCTCTTGGCATTGCAGGATGACAGGCAGCATGCTTGGCCTCCAACCACTAGGTGGCAGTAGTACCCTCCTTCTTGGGTCATGATGACCTAAAAACATCGCCACACGCTGTGGAATGTGCCCTTGGAGAGGGTAGCATGGGGTCCAGATCACCCCTTGTTGAGAACCACTGTTTTAGACATGGGTTTTGCAAAGAAATGAAACATTATATCTAGCAACAAATAAAATGCAAAAACAGAGAAACCCCACTGAAACTAACTGGGATGAACAACAGGAGGAATAAAAGAAAGAGACCTGAGGACAGTCATGGA
>NW_003856725.1:0-1459 GCF_000181295.1 Otolemur garnettii | reverse complement strand
ATTAAATACTCTAAAAACAAAATAAAAGACATTTTCAAGGAACAAAAAGAAAATAATTTGGCTTTCTCTAAATGGTGAGCTAGATTATAGTGCATTATAACTTTCTTCTTTACATGTTTTGTAATTTCCTTTTTTTTTATTGTTGGGGATTCATTGAGGGTACAAGAAACCAGGTTACACTGATTGCATGTGTTAGGTAAACTCCCTCTTACAATTGTGTCCTGCCCCCAAAAGATGTGTCACACACCAAACCCCACCCCCTCCCTCCTTCCCTCTCTCTGTTCTTCCTTTCCCCCACCCCTCCCTCCTTCTTTCTCTCTCTGCTCTCCCCTTCCCCTACTCCCACCATGTCATTAATTGTCACTAATTGTCCTCATATCAAAATTGAGTACATAGGATTCACGTTTCTCCATTCTTGTTATGCTTTACTAAAATTAATGTGTTCCATTTCCATCCATGTTAATACAAAGGCTGTAAAGTCTCCACTTTCTTAATGGCTGAATAGTATTCCATAGTATACATATACCACACTTGTTAATCCATTCCTGGGTTGGTGGGCATTTAGCCTGTTTCCACATTTTGGCGATTGTAATTTGAGCTGTAATAAATAGTCTAGTGCAAGTCCTTATTATAAAAGGATTTTTTCCTTCTAGGTAGGTACCCAGTAATGGGCATCAAATGGGAGGTCTAGCTTGAGTTCTTTGAGGGTGCTCCATACTTCTTTCTAAAAAGGTTGTATTACTTTGCAGTCCCACCAGCAGTATAAAAGTGTTCCCTACTCTCGACATCCAGGCCAGCATCTGCAGTTTTGAGATTTTGTGATGTGGAACATTTTCCTGGGGTTAGATGATATCTCAAGGTGGTTTTGATTTGCATTTCTCTAATAATTAGGGATGATGAGCATTTTTCATATGTTTGTTAGCCATTCATCTGTCTTCTTTAGAGAAGTTTCTATTCATGTCTCTTGCCCATTGATATATGGAATTGTTCACTTTTTTCATGTAGATTAATTTGAGTTCTGTATAGATCCTAGTTATTAAGGTTTTGTCTGATTAAAAATATGCAAATATCCTTTCCCATTGTGTAGGTTGTCTATTTGCTTTGGTCGTTGTCTCACTAGCTGTACAGAAGCTTTTCAGTTTCATTAAGTCCCATTTGTTTATTTTTGTTGTTGTTGCAATTGCCATGGCAGTCTTCTTCTGGAAGTCTTTCCCCAGGCCAATATCAGCATTTTTCCTATGCTTTCTTTAAGGATTTTTATCTATTAATTTTAAGTCCTTTATCCATTAAATGTAAGTCCTTTATCCATCTTGAATCAATTTTTGTGAGTGGAGAAAGGTGTGAATCCAGTTTCAGTCTTTTATATGTGGATATCCAGTTCTCCCAACACCATTTATTGAATAGGGAGTCTTTCCCCCAAGATATGTTCTTGTTTGGTTTATCGAAGATTAGGTGGTTA
>NW_003856724.1:0-1459 GCF_000181295.1 Otolemur garnettii | reverse complement strand
AGGTGACTATGTCATGAGAGAATGTGATTTTCAGCCTTATAAGAGACTCCTGGGATGGCGACGCCTGTGGCTCAGTGGGTAGGGCACCAGCCCCACCAGCTACTTGGGAGGCGGAGGCAGGAGACTCGCTTGAGCCCAGGAGTTGGAGGTTGCTGTGAGCTGTAATGCCATGGCACTCTGCCCAGGGGGAAAGTTTAAAGCTCTTTCTAAAAAAAAAAAAAAAAAAAAAAAAAGAATTCTGTAACCGTTTTAAAAAGAATACCAAGGCTTCCCAAATTCTTCCAAAAGAAGAATGGCAGTAAAAATGAGAAATACAGAGGGCGGCGCCTGTGGCTCAAAGGAGTAGGGCACCAGCTCCCTATACCAGAGGTGGCAGGTTCAAACCCAGCTGTGGCCAAAAAAAAAAAAAAAAAGAGAGAGAGAAATACAGACCCAATTTTATAGTGTAGGGGAAGAGGGAACCAACTAACCCTTAATAAGTCCCCAATAATTCTGTTGTGCACACAAGCAGGTTGATGAGATAGAGGCCATTTACAGGGTGTTGGGGGAAGGTTCCTGAAGAGATGACACAGGGATCAGGATGAGAATGAGCCTGCCCTGCAGAGTCGGGAACAGCATTCTAGGAAGATGGAACAGCAATTGTTGAAGAGGTGGCTAAGAGTAATTTAGGTTGTTTTTGTAATGGAACAGTAATTGAGGCATTTGTAAAATTTCTTCTCACAGGCAGCATCCATGTTTCATTTGTCACATGGTCTGACCACAGTCATGCACTGGGGAAGATTCTGTAATATGCTGCTTTCTATGTATAAATTGCCCTATCTTATTTAAACTTGCAAGTTTGCAAAGACTTGTGCCAGATACCAAGCCAGAAAGGACAACCCTGGAATTGGCAGAGATACATTCATTGTGCTGCAGTGTGCCTTTATCATCTGTTGTGTACAGGTTTCCTAATAATGTTTTTAGATCAAGTATTAACTAAGAATTGGTGTGGGATGTAAGGTTATTGACTGAGTCTGGCAGTGCTCAGCAAGAACACATTAGATAAAATAGACTAAGTCAAAACCTCTAGGTCATCATGTAACGGCAAAGGATCACTGTATGAGGAAGATAGAATTGTAAATACATATCACTCATGTGAAAGCACCTAAATATATAAAACAAATATTAATAGAGGAAGAAAGAGAGGAACTGTCATGCAGTGATAGTTGGGGGACTTTAGTACCCAACTTTCAGCAATGGCCGGATCTCCAGACAGCATCAATAAGGAAATACTGGACTTTAGACCGAATGGATCTGACAGACACATATACACAACTTTCTATCCCACAGCTGCAAAATACACATTCTATTCAAGTGCATATGGAACAGTCTCCACTATAGATCATATGTTATGCCACAAAACAAGTTTAAAATTTAGAAAGATTGAAATCATTTCAAATACCTTTTTTTTTTTTTTTTT
>NW_003856723.1:0-1459 GCF_000181295.1 Otolemur garnettii | reverse complement strand
AAAAAAAAAAAAAAAAAGGTATTTGAAATGATTTCAATCTTTCTAAATTTTAAACTTGTTTTGTGGCATAACATATGATCTATAGTGGAGACTGTTCCATATGCACTTGAATAGAATGTGTATTTTGCAGCTGTGGGATAGAAAGTTGTGTATATGTGTCTGTCAGATCCATTCGGTCTAAAGTCCAGTATTTCCTTATTGATGCTGTCTGGAGATCCGGCCATTGCTGAAAGTTGGGTACTAAAGTCCCCCAACTATCACTGCATGACAGTTCCTCTCTTTCTTCCTCTATTAATATTTGTTTTATATATTTAGGTGCTTTCACATGAGTGATATGTATTTACAATTCTATCTTCCTCATACAGTGATCCTTTGCCGTTACATGATGACCTAGAGGTTTTGACTTAGTCTATTTTATCTAATGTGTTCTTGCTGAGCACTGCCAGACTCAGTCAATAACCTTACATCCCACACCAATTCTTAGTTAATACTTGATCTAAAAACATTATTAGGAAACCTGTACACAACAGATGATAAAGGCACACTGCAGCACAATGAATGTATCTCTGCCAATTCCAGGGTTGTCCTTTCTGGCTTGGTATCTGGCACAAGTCTTTGCAAACTTGCAAGTTTAAATAAGATAGGGCAATTTATACATAGAAAGCAGCATATTACAGAATCTTCCCCAGTGCATGACTGTGGTCAGACCATGTGACAAATGAAACATGGATGCTGCCTGTGAGAAGAAATTTTACAAATGCCTCAATTACTGTTCCATTACAAAAACAACCTAAATTACTCTTAGCCACCTCTTCAACAATTGCTGTTCCATCTTCCTAGAATGCTGTTCCCGACTCTGCAGGGCAGGCTCATTCTCATCCTGATCCCTGTGTCATCTCTTCAGGAACCTTCCCCCAACACCCTGTAAATGGCCTCTATCTCATCAACCTGCTTGTGTGCACAACAGAATTATTGGGGACTTATTAAGGGTTAGTTGGTTCCCTCTTCCCCTACACTATAAAATTGGGTCTGTATTTCTCTCTCTCTTTTTTTTTTTTTTTTTGGCCACAGCTGGGTTTGAACCTGCCACCTCTGGTATAGGGAGCTGGTGCCCTACTCCTTTGAGCCACAGGCGCCGCCCTCTGTATTTCTCATTTTTACTGCCATTCTTCTTTTGGAAGAATTTGGGAAGCCTTGGTATTCTTTTTAAAACGGTTACAGAATTCTTTTTTTTTTTTTTTTTTTTTTTTTAGAAAGAGCTTTAAACTTTCCCCCTGGGCAGAGTGCCATGGCATTACAGCTCACAGCAACCTCCAACTCCTGGGCTCAAGCGAGTCTCCTGCCTCCGCCTCCCAAGTAGCTGGTGGGGCTGGTGCCCTACCCACTGAGCCACAGGCGTCGCCATCCCAGGAGTCTCTTATAAGGCTGAAAATCACATTCTCTCATGACATAGTCACCT
>NW_003856722.1:0-1459 GCF_000181295.1 Otolemur garnettii | reverse complement strand
TGGATATTGAAATCTCCAAGAATTATGGTGAAGTGAACCATAAGTAACGGTGAACCAGGAGCTGATCACTGATCACTAGAGGGATAAGAAGAGGGTATAGTCTCATAACATGAGATTCAAAGCTGGGGGTGTTTTGTTTTGTTGAAGGAGAATGATATGGAATCAGGGGTAAGAAGCAGCAATATCAATCGCACCTCCTGGCCCAGTGATTCAACCGCAATGAGAGAGGAACTGACCAATAACGTGGAGGGGTGGGCAGGGGAAGTAGTGTCCTTACCGAGAGTCAGGTTTCAATTATAGCGCAGAGATGAAGGAAACGTACTGAAAACATACAGGTGAGAGGCTAAGCAAAAAGAGATATCTCTGATGACTGTGAGCTGGCCAGCTTCCCTCCCTTTTTGCACCGTCCCCCACAACTTCAGAGGTCAGTTTAATGGGCATCCAAGGCTTAGCAACACTGACATTTGGCTATGCGACTAAGTGATATGGCAGGTAGTGTGGTGGCTGTAACACTACGTTTGTTTAGTGACATTGTTATTTGTCACACTGCTGGTTCTGTGTTCATTCTACTTGGACCACAGCTGAGTTAACCACCCCCCGACAGCATGTTCTGGCCCGGGGCGGGGGGGTTGGGGACTTGGTTAATTCAGCTGTGGGATGAGTAGAATGAACACATGGCACCACCAGGGTGATATATGACAATGTCTCTGACTCTTGGTTTTTCTAGTGTGAAATAGGAAGAACAGTAATGCCTACGTCTTAATATTGTAGTAAAGATTGAATGAGACGATATATGCAGAGGAGCTAGCATCCTGTCTGTAACGTATGGGGTCCTCAGTAAACTTAGCCAAAGTCTTACAGTGAGATTGAGAGCCAGGATCGGTGCATGAGTGTTCCACTGAGGCTCCATGAAGCCTTCAAAGGCTGGAGATTCTCCTCACTTGTTTGGATGCTGCCTGATGTGTTGCTAAGGCAGAGCTGGGTGTGGCAGGGGGGCAGGGGGAGGAGGGCTTTCAATTGAGGTTTTATAATTCCTTCTTTCTGCAGACTCCTGCTTCCCCCACACCATTACCCAACACTACTGCCCCACACTTTGAGTTGCCGGGTGACAGCTGGAAATTCTCACCCTCTCTGTGCTCCTGTTCTTCTCACCTTCCTCTGTGAAGTCTGTTAACTCTGTGCTAATGACGCATGGGCTCTGAGCTGGGGCCCAGAGGGGCAAGAGGTCAGGTGCATGGAGGTGTCCCTGCACATCCCGTCTGATAGACATCTGAGAACTCCCACTGCCTCCAGCTCAAACTTGAGGGTCAGTGTTCTAGGTGGAAGCTAGAGGGACCCCAACAGTCACAACCCAGGGCTGAGGCCCCCTTGCTGGACTGTGACTTGTGCTGCTCTTGACCCCTGTGGGCAGGGGGTCTGGCTGGGAGCAATAAATGTGGCAATGTGAAAACAAATCAAA
>NW_003856721.1:0-1459 GCF_000181295.1 Otolemur garnettii | reverse complement strand
AGGCAGCCCCTTGGTCTAACCTCATCAATCAGACATTTCCACCAGTGACACCACCACATCACACTGATGTTACTCTAAATTTATATTTGTGTTAATGGCATTGATATTATTTTATGATAAAAGGGAATTTTAAATAAGAAAATAACTTATCCCTAATTCCCAAGCCCGACTCTTGCTTACTCCTTTCCATTTTTCAAAGTGTTTTATTTGGGGATTGGATCCACCCAAATCAGCAGGGACTCTTGTGACTAGGGTGTGCTTGTGGATTATAATGTTCTGCCCCCTCATTGAAGAGCTCCTTGAGGGAACATGACTTTGATTCTGGTATCTCAGCTTTTAGCACAGTGCTTGATACTTAGGTGCTTGCTGAAGATTCGCTTACTGAATAAATTGCCCCGAACCCAGGACCTTGCCGGAAATGTCTGTTTAAATCAAGGGCAGGTCAACCTATACGTTTAATATAGAATAAATGAAAATTCTCATGCAAGCAAAAGCATGGCCAGAGGAGAATGCCATAGTATTATCTGGAGGCCCCCGAGTCCAAGCTGGAAGAGTTCACTGTACTTCCTTCCTGTAGGAGGAAGGATGGAAATGGGAGAGTGGAGTTGGCCACCTGAACATGCAGAAGCAGGACAGGAGGTGGGTGGGGAATAACAACTTGAAGCAGGTGGTTGAGAATCAGGTCTATGAATGAGAGGGCCTCCTCCTGGGAGGTCACACAGTTGGGGCAAGGCATCTGTTGCAGGGGCTCAAGTGTGCTGGCTTAAAGGAAGCTCACGGGGCTAGGTCTTCAACTGCTTTATATTCTTAAGGTAGAAGTTCTGCTTTTGAAGGTATAGTTATAGCTATTAGTGGGCAAATCGTTCTCTTGACAAAACGGCCATGGCCATGTGACATGGCCCTATTGCCTTATAAGACCCACAGAAGGAAGTCTTTCATCAAAGGCAATGAAAGTTCTGTTCATTTGCACAGATTGGATCAAACTCTGATTCTCTTCAGGTATCACTTACATTGTCTATCTCCCAATACATCCTTGCACATATACGCACAACATGGGCCATTTAATCATATTTGAAATCTAAATGCTTTATCTATCAAACCTCAAAGGAAAACTCTGGGAAGAATCTATTTTACCACCAAACTAAGCTCACGATAAACCATTTCTCTAGTGACAGGATTCCTTCCTTTCTGGTGGGCAGCCCCTTTCTCTGTAACGCAGGGACAACTTGGGTTGCACTGGAGTGA
Source organism: Otolemur garnettii (assembly GCF_000181295.1). Lineage (NCBI taxonomy): Eukaryota > Metazoa > Chordata > Mammalia > Primates > Galagidae > Otolemur > Otolemur garnettii. The sequence continues at coordinate 214 of NW_003856721.1, read as the reverse complement.
CTTGTGGGTAAGGCATTGGTCTTGGAGCTGCACATGGCCTGAGCTGGCCACAGGAGCAATGCCGTCTGGCCCCTAGCTGGGCACACTAAGTTACTGCTCAGTTACAAGTCCCATACTTCCTAGTAATTCTCCATCACGCCTGGATTTTGAAATCCCAGCATTCTGTTAAGTCTTGCTTTAAAAGCATTAAGTACATCTTATCATGATACAAAGA
>NW_003856720.1:0-1459 GCF_000181295.1 Otolemur garnettii | reverse complement strand
AAAAAAAAAAATCAACACCCTTCCAGACGTCTCTTCTCCCTCCACCCGCTCAAATCTCTGGAGGTTCCAAATGCCTGTACTTCCCTCTCTGCTCTCCTATAGATTGTTGCTGTTTAAGTTTTAACTTGGCTGCTTCTCAAACACATTCTGCTTAAGCTGATGGAGTGCCTTTCCACATTGGCCATTGGCCAAAGTGAAATTCTGTTAACCTCTGGCCCCCAGCTCAGCAATCGCTGGCCTCTGGCTACCATTCCATTTCAGGTACCACCATTCTGACCTAGACTCCTTGGCTCATCAAGAAGGGAAACAAGTCCATTCCTTTCTGAGATGCTTTATTAGAAGGCTCCTAGTATGTTTTCTTAGAACCAAACCACAATTTGGGGTGACAGCTCTTTTAATTATTTAATGAGCATACTGCTAACTGGCTGGGGTTACACGAAGTACCTTTTTCTTTTTTTTTGAGACAGAGTCCCACTTGCCCCCTTCAATAGAGTGCTGTGGTGTCACAGCTCACAGCAACCTCAAACTCTTGGGCTTAAGGTGGCTGGCGCCTTAGCCGGTTGAGCTATAGGCGCTGAGTCTATTCTTTTATTTTTTAAAGAGAAACCATGATCTAGGTTGCAGTGCAGTGAGGCAATCGTAGCTCACTGCAGCCTCAAACTCCTGGTCTTAAGCAATCTTCCTGCCTCAGCCTCCCAAGTAGCTGGGACTTCAGGTCCACACCACGGTGCCTGGCTTATGGAACTCTACTCTATATTTGGTTTGCAACACTAGCTCTTGAAAGGGTCTGTAGTCTGCTCCTACTCATTTAACTCTAATTTGGACAGGTTGGCACCCAAAGTATGGTGGCGCTGTTCCCCACCAGTCCAATCAACCTTATGTCCCACAGTTGTAGTTAATTTAATTGGAGATTATAAAACATTGTCTTTAAAAAATAAAAAATAAAAATAAATAAATAAAACATTGTCTTTTTCTATAAAAACATAGCTAAAAAATTAAGCCCACAAAGCATTATATTTTACATTGAAGAACAATAAATAATTTAGAGCAAGTGTTATGAAGACAATAATGGTCATATCTTATAAATGTGTGAATCATTATTGTCAAAAGTGACCTTATCTGTTTCTGAGATACAGAAGTATTTCAGAGTCATACTCTGAGTCCCTCATTTTTCTTTTCTTTTTTTTCCAGAGACAGAGTCTCACTCAGTCACCCCGTGGTTGAATGATATAGTATCATAGCTCACAGCAATCTCTTGGGTGGGACTGCAGGGGCCCGCCACAATGCCTGGTTATTTATTATTTATTTATATTTTTATTTTTTCTTTTGAGACAGAGCCTCAAGCTATCCCCCTGGGTAGAGTGCCGTGGCATCACATCTCACAGCAACCTCCAACTCCTGGGCTCAAGTGAGTCTCCTGCCTCAGCCTCCAAGTAGCTGGGACCACAGGTGCCCGCCA
>NW_003856719.1:0-1459 GCF_000181295.1 Otolemur garnettii | reverse complement strand
TCCATGACTGTCCTCAGGTCTCTTTCTTTTATTCCTCCTGTTGTTCATCCCAGTTAGTTTCAGTGGGGTTTCTCTGTTTTTGCATTTTATTTGTTGCTAGATATAATGTTTCATTTCTTTGCAAAACCCATGTCTAAAACAGTGGTTCTCAACAAGGGGTGATCTGGACCCCATGCTACCCTCTCCAAGGGCACATTCCACAGCGTGTGGCGATGTTTTTAGGTCATCATGACCCAAGAAGGAGGGTACTACTGCCACCTAGTGGTTGGAGGCCAAGCATGCTGCCTGTCATCCTGCAATGCCAAGAGCAGTCCCTTACCTTCTAGTAGTGGTTCTCAACCTTCCTAATGCTGCAACGTATTTTCATTGTTACAAAGGGGTCGTGACCCACAGGCTGAGAACCGCTGTGAATTACCTAGCCCAAAGGTCAATAAGACAAGGCTGGAAACCTCAGCCCTGGTATGGTTTTTCTTCATCAAAAGGAGATATGACTTAAAACTAGAAAAAGGTTTGTAGGCAAATTCATTTGCATAAACCTCATAATCCCCACAGAATTCTTCACCATTGCTGTAGCTATATTATTTTAAAGTTTTGGTATTGAGTATCTGTCTTCGTTGAATTCAATAGCATTCACTTATTAAGATACCAAAGCAATTATTTCCAAGTGGGCAATGGTGGGGTCTTGCCATGATCACTCCCTCCCTTCTTTACTGTACCAAACAGTCCACCATTTTCTGGCTTTCAGGACTGTTTGGTTCAGCAAACATGGTGTCATTGGAAGCAGCGAGAGCACAAAGCTTCAGTTGTGCATCAGCCCTTCCTGAAAAGTGCTAGACTGGCAGCATGAGATCCTGGGCTCTACCACTCACCTGCTGTGCAATTTTGGACAAGCGCTAGAACCACACTGACCCTGTTTTCTCATCTGTGAAATAGGCCTAAGAAGAGTGTCTGCTTCTTGGGAATGTTGGGAGGCGCTTAGCAAGATACATGATCCCTTAACATTCTCTATCACTGTTCCCAATACTGTCACTCTCTCTACTGGGGCTGTCTGTGTCAGAACCACTATCAAAGCTGGGCACAGGAGCTTGTAATCCCAGAATTCTGGGAGGCTGAAGCAGGAGGATCCCTTGAGCTCAAAAGTTTGAGGCCAACCTGACTAAGAGCAAGACCCCATCTCTACTAAAAATAGAAAAACTCAGCTGGATGTTATGGAGGGCACCTGTAGTCCCAGATACTCAGGAGGCTGAGGCAGGAGGGTCACTTGGGCCCAGGGGTTTGGGGTTGCAGAGAGCTATGATATCACAGCTCTCTAGCCTGGGTGGCATTATTGACTTTGGGAGGCATGAAGACAGGACCCACCATGGTGGGCAAGTTTGTGCCACAGTAGCCCATGTGTCTATGAGATCTATGGTTCCTGGGGACTCTCAGTATAGTTTTGCTGACCATTTCTTTAAAAGCA
>NW_003856718.1:0-1460 GCF_000181295.1 Otolemur garnettii | reverse complement strand
TATGAAAGAGAACTTTCCAGACATGCCAAGAGATTCTGAAATTCAGATAGCAGATAGTTTCAGAAGCCCAGCACAGCTCAACCTGAACAGGACATTCCCCAGGCACATCATAATTAACTTCACTAAAGTTAATATGAAAGAGAAAATTCTGAAAGCAGTTAGACACAAGAAAACAATAAACTACAAGGGGAAGAGTATTAGAATAACTACAGATCTCCCTGCTGAAATCTTCCAAGCTAGAAGATGATGGTCAGTGACTTTTAATTTCTTAAAACAAAACAACTTTCAACCCAGGATCCTGTACTTAGCTAAACTGAATTTCATATATGATGGAGAAATGAAATACTTTAATGACATTGACATGTTGAAGATATTTGCCACACTAAACCAGCTCTGCAGGAAATTCTCAAACCTATCCTCCATAATGACCAGTGCAAGCCCCCACCACAAAAGTAAACCCACCCAGAAACTTTTGATCAAATTCTAACTTACACAGTGGCGAAAGGATTAAAAATGTCTACTGGACTTTCAATCAACTTGAGTATATCAAAATTTCACCAGAGCTATCAATAATTCTAATAAATGTGAATGGCTTAAATTGTCCTTTAAAAAGGCACAGATTGGCTGATTGGATACAGAAACTCAGACCAAATATCTGTTGTATTCAAGAATCATATATTACTTTAAAAGACAAATACAGATTCAGGATAAAGGGATGGTCATCTATATTCCAGGCAAATAGAAAACAGAAAAAAGCAGGAGTTGCAATTTTATTCACAGATATATTAGGGTTTAAATCAACAAAAATAAGCAAGGATAAGGATGGCCATTTTTTATTTGTTAAGGGTAATACCCAATATGATGAGATCTCAATTATCAACATCTATGCACCTAACCAGAATGCACCTTAATTTGTAAGAGATACTCTAACAGGCATGAGCAACTTGATCTCTCCCAGTTCCATATTAGTCGGAGATTTTAACACTCCTTTGGCAGTGTCAGATAGATCCTTCAATAAGAAGCTTAGAAAAGAAATTTTAGATTTAAATTTAATAATTCAACTTTTGGATCTAACAGACATCTACACAACATTTCATCCTAACAAAACTGAATACACATTTTTCTCATCAGTCCATGGAAAATATTCCAAAATTGATCACATCTTAGGCTGTAAGTCTAACCTAAGTAAATTTAAAAGAATAGAAATTATTCCATGCATCTTCTCAGATCATTGTGGAATAAAAGTTGAACTCAGTAACAACAGGAATCTGCAGACTTGTACAAAAACATGGAAGCTAAATAATCTTATGCTGAATGATAGATGGGACAGAGACGAGATCAAGAAAGAAATTACCAAATTTTTAGAACAAAATGATAATGAAGGTACGAGTTGTCAGAACCTCTGGGATACTGCAAAGGCAGTCCTAAGAGGGAAATTTATAGCACTGCAAGTCTTCCTC
>NW_003856717.1:0-1460 GCF_000181295.1 Otolemur garnettii | reverse complement strand
GATGCCACGGTACATTTCAGAGTATTGAAAATGAGTATAACTGTGATGGATGTGTTACTTAATTCAATGTAAGCGTTTCACATTGTATATGGAAGCAGTACCCTAAACCAGCAGTGCTTGATTAGACCAGTGAAGTTCATTAAGTCAGTTATTGATTAGATCTGTGGTTGATTGGATCAAAGGCTGATTGGATCTGTGGTTGATTGGATCAGTTGTTGATTGGATCAGTGCTTGATTAGATCAGGGGTTTATTAAATCCGAGTTTGATTGGATCAGTGCTTGATTGGATCAGTGGGTGATTGGATCAGTGAGGTTGATTAGATCAGTGGTTGATTGGTTCAGTGGTTGATTGAATCAATATTGTTTAGATCAATGGTTGATTGGATCAGTGCCTGATTGGATCAGGGTGGTTGATTAGATCAGTGAAGTTGATTAATTTAGTGGTACTTTATTAGATTAGTATGGTTGATTAGATTAGTGAAGAAAGGATTTGGGCGGAGCGATGGTAATCGTGGGCACCTCACCTAATGTGCATGATGCAATGGTACATTTCAAACTATTCAGAAGTGAGTATAACTGTGATGGATGTTTTCCTTAATTCAATGTAAGCGTTTCACATTGTTTATGGAAGCACTACCGAGAAGCTGTAGTGGTTGTTTAAGTCAGTGCCTTGATTAGATCAGACGTTGATTAGATCAGTGGCTGATTGGATCAGTGGTTGATTAGATCAGTGCTCGATTAGAACAGTGGTTGATTAGATTCGGGCTTGATTGGATCAGTCCTTGATTGGATCAGTGCTTGATTGGATCAGTCCTTGATTGGATCAGTGGTTGGTTGGATCAGTGAGGTTGATTAGATCAGTGGTTGATTGGATCAGTGCATGATAGGATCAGTGCTTGATTGGATCAGTGGTTGATTAGATCAGTGCCTGATTGGATCAGGGAAGTTGATTAGATCAGTGAAGTTGATTAATTTAGTGGTACTTTATTAGATTAGTATGGTTGATTAGATTAGTGAAGAAAGGATTTGGGCGGTGCGATGGTAATTGTGGGCACCTCACCTAATGTGCATGATGCAATGGTATATTTCATTTTCTTCCTGTGATTGTTTCTTAAATAAAATGAACCTAGAAGGGCCCTGTAATGTATATTAAATGTACATATACATATTCTTTTTCTACCAACCCATTTTCTCTTAGGGCCAGCATTACAGACAATAAGATCAATAGCATTTATGCACAGAACACTGGGAAGATTTAAGGGTATATGAGACTCTGGTCAGTCATGTACAAAGAGTGAGTTAAGGTGGATTTAAATGTAGGTATTTACCTGTGGTCGTCACTTGAGTTACCCCTTTCTGCGAGTGTATTTTTGAAATCACGGTTTGACGTCTATGCCCCCTATGTCCGTGGAACATGGGATTCCTTTGCCAAAATTCTATCTGGGGCACAGAGGGTGCAT
>NW_003856716.1:0-1460 GCF_000181295.1 Otolemur garnettii | reverse complement strand
CCAGCTATTTGGGAGGCTGAGGCAGGAGACTTGCTTGAGCCCAGGAGTTGGAGGTTGCTGTGAGCTGTAATGCCACGGCACTCTACCCAGGGGGATGGCTTGAGGCGCTGTCTCAAAAAAAAAAAAAATACTATTTTCCCACTAAAAAATACTATTTCCCACATTTTCCCTGGGAAAATGTCTGATTCTAAGACCAGAGCAGAAACTGAACAAGATGAATCCTCATACACTGCTGGTGAGAATATAAAATGGTTCAACCTCTTTGAAAAACAGGTTGGCAGGCTCGGCGCCTGTGGCTCAAGTGGCTAAGGTGCCAGCCACATACACCTAAGTTGGCGGGTTCGAATCCAGCCTGGACTCGCCAAACAACAATGATGGCTGCAACCAAAAAATAGCCCAGGGGTTGGAGGTTGCTGTGAGCTGTGAAGCAACGGCACTCTACCCAGGGGGATAGCTTGAGGCTCTGTCTCAAAAAAAAAAAAAAAAAAAAAGAAAGAAAAACAGGTTGGCAGTTACTCAAAAGCTTAAGCACAGAGTTAGCCCTATGGCTCAGTAATTCTTCTCCTAGGTATATGTACAAAAGAAATGAAATACATGTCTACAGAAAAATTTGGACCTGAATGTTCACAAAATTATTCATGATAGACAGTAAATGGAAACAACCTAAATGTCTGTCAACAGACATAGGGATAAACAAAATGTGGCACATCCATTCGATGGAATATTATTCAGTCATATAAGGGAATAAAATTGTGATACATGCTACAACATGGAAAATCTTGAAAACATCATGCTAAGTGAAAGAAGTCAATCAAAACGTCACAAAATATATGATTCCATTCACACACAAATCCAGAATCAGAAAATCGAGAGACAGAAAGTAGATTAGTAGTTGCCTACGGCTGGGGGTGGGAAGTAGGGAAGAGAGGATAGTGGGATAATAAAAATGTTCTAAAATAGAATGTGACAATGGTTGCAGATATCTGTGAATGTATAATAAATGCGGGAACTGGAGGTTATGTGAATTATTCCTCACCAAAATTGTTAAAAAATAAATTAAGTAAAATAATTTAATTGTGAACAGAAAACTCAATAGCAAAAAAAAAGAAAGAAACAAAACACAACCAAGCAAGTGAATTAGAAAATGGGCAAAAGACATGAAGAGACATTACACTGAAGAAGATATACAGATGGCAAATAACACATAAAAAGTTGTTCAACATCATTACCATTAGGGAAATGCAAATCCAAACCACAATGAGCTATCACTACACATCTCTCAGTGTGGCAAAGTCAAAAATAGTGACAACACCAAATGCTGATGAGGATGTGGAGAAACTGGTTTGCTCCTCTATTGCTGGTGGTGGGGTATAAGATGGTACAGCTACTCTGAAAAACAGTTTCACAGTTTCTTTTTTTTTTTTTTTTTTTGAGACAGAGCCTCAAGCTGTCCCCCTGGG
>NW_003856715.1:0-1460 GCF_000181295.1 Otolemur garnettii | reverse complement strand
CAGTGCTTAAACGACATCTCCAAACATCTGGGAAGTCAGACAATGAAGTCCATGAACTCCTCCTAGAAAAAGTAGCCCAGAGCTCACTGATGAATACCCCTAGGGTCACCTTCCAGGTCCTCCCCTTGGGAAGTTATGCACTGATGCCAGCACCCAGTCCACCCCTACAAGCAATGTTGGAATTCTTTTCCTGGAATGGCCATAGCTGTCATCATATGAGCTCTGACAATCAAGTTAGCGAACTCGTCCTAGAAGAACTGTATTGCTGAATGTTGCTATGGTCACCAGATAGCCAAGCACCTTTAGATGGCTGGAGTGATATTCAGCGATGAGGTACGTACCACTTTTTCTAGGATGAGTTCACAAACTTAACTGACCTCGTAAGATGATCAGCCTCTGTACTTGTGCTGTGATCATTTAAGTTCCTTAATTCCTAAAGAGTGATAACACATCATTTATAGCCCAGATAAGCATGAATGAAACCTAATGTCTAAGAAGCGTAAAATAGTTTTCTTATTTAAAACAGTTTCCTTAATTTCTGGTCAAACACAGACCAAGACAGAATCAATCTCACTTAAAAGAGAACAGATCAGAACCATCGCGACAAATGGAGAGGAAGACACAGATGTGAACACATTTGGCCATGGGAGGGGGCTTATATTTCCTGGTAGATTTAGCATAAAGGAGGAGGTGTTCTATTGAGAAGTAGCTGTTCTTTCAAAAAGTAACAATATCTATTACTATATGTTAGGAGCTACTCATTTCATCCCAAGAATAATTCTAATGACAGATAATATTATCACATTTTTTTTAGGAGCAAATTGGGTCTCAGAAAGGTTTAATAATTTACACAAAGTCACACAGTTTATAAATACATTCCCAACTTAGCTCTTTTTCAGTTGGTCAGACCACCTTCTTGCCCAGAGTCTGCTTCACTGATGGTTTTCATGTCCACAGTGAAGAACTTTAGATCATTGGACGGACTTGCTAGAATAAATGGGCTGTCAAAAATTTTCTTGAAATAAAAAAGGAGAAGTCAGATTGTAACATTCAGCTGCCAGGCATTAGCTCCCAGGCACTATGCTAATCCCTTGACCAACAACACATACAAAATATTACCTGTTATCTCACTTTTCAATTGAATGCCTCTCATGTTAGAACAAGTGGATATTGATGCTGATAAGAAACAGTAATGAATTGTGCTAAAAGGAGATGATGTGAAATGGAATTTCTTTCATTGCCTATAAAAACATGGATTTGGATCAACCATAGTTCTGTGCATCTGATATTAAAGGTTTCCAAATTATAAAATAATAAAATACAAAGATAGACTTATTTTTATAGGGAGATAAAAGTTTAAAAGAGATGTAAAGGGAAGGTGGGTGTTTAATAAAAATTATCCAACTGAGAAACCTTGGAAGATCAGAACAGAGATAAAGGAACACCATACCTTATATGTT
>NW_003856714.1:0-1460 GCF_000181295.1 Otolemur garnettii | reverse complement strand
CCCAGGGGGACAGCTTGAGGCTCTGTCTCAAAAAAAAAAAAAAAAAAAGAAACTGTGAAACTGTTTTTCAGAGTAGCTGTACCATCTTATACCCCACCACCAGCAATAGAGGAGCAAACCAGTTTCTCCACATCCTCATCAGCATTTGGTGTTGTCACTATTTTTGACTTTGCCACACTGAGAGATGTGTAGTGATAGCTCATTGTGGTTTGGATTTGCATTTCCCTAATGGTAATGATGTTGAACAACTTTTTATGTGTTATTTGCCATCTGTATATCTTCTTCAGTGTAATGTCTCTTCATGTCTTTTGCCCATTTTCTAATTCACTTGCTTGGTTGTGTTTTGTTTCTTTCTTTTTTTTTGCTATTGAGTTTTCTGTTCACAATTAAATTATTTTACTTAATTTATTTTTTAACAATTTTGGTGAGGAATAATTCACATAACCTCCAGTTCCCGCATTTATTATACATTCACAGATATCTGCAACCATTGTCACATTCTATTTTAGAACATTTTTATTATCCCACTATCCTCTCTTCCCTACTTCCCACCCCCAGCCGTAGGCAACTACTAATCTACTTTCTGTCTCTCGATTTTCTGATTCTGGATTTGTGTGTGAATGGAATCATATATTTTGTGACGTTTTGATTGACTTCTTTCACTTAGCATGATGTTTTCAAGATTTTCCATGTTGTAGCATGTATCACAATTTTATTCCCTTATATGACTGAATAATATTCCATCGAATGGATGTGCCACATTTTGTTTATCCCTATGTCTGTTGACAGACATTTAGGTTGTTTCCATTTACTGTCTATCATGAAAAATTTTGTGAACATTCAGGTCCAAATTTTTCTGTAGACATGTATTTCATTTCTTTTGTACATATACCTAGGAGAAGAATTACTGAGCCATAGGGCTAACTCTGTGCTTAAGCTTTTGAGTAACTGCCAACCTGTTTTTCTTTCTTTTTTTTTTTTTTTTTTTTTGAGACAGAGCCTCAAGCTATCCCCCTGGGTAGAGTGCCGTTGCTTCACAGCTCACAGCAACCTCCAACCCCTGGGCTATTTTTTGGTTGCAGCCATCATTGTTGTTTGGCGAGTCCAGGCTGGATTCGAACCCGCCAACTTAGGTGTATGTGGCTGGCACCTTAGCCACTTGAGCCACAGGCGCCGAGCCTGCCAACCTGTTTTTCAAAGAGGTTGAACCATTTTATATTCTCACCAGCAGTGTATGAGGATTCATCTTGTTCAGTTTCTGCTCTGGTCTTAGAATCAGACATTTTCCCAGGGAAAATGTGGGAAATAGTATTTTTTAGTGGGAAAATAGTATTTTTTTTTTTTTTGAGACAGCGCCTCAAGCCATCCCCCTGGGTAGAGTGCCGTGGCATTACAGCTCACAGCAACCTCCAACTCCTGGGCTCAAGCAAGTCTCCTGCCTCAGCCTCCCAAATAGCTGG
>NW_003856713.1:0-1461 GCF_000181295.1 Otolemur garnettii | reverse complement strand
TTTTTTTTAAGAGGGTAAAGAATTGCTCCTAGAGGTACAGCTTTTGGTCAGCCAGGTAGGTAGTGATACCATATTTTGAAATGGGAATTACAGAAAACACGTGTTTGGGTGGTAGAAGGATAGATCCTGGTTTGGAACTGTGAAATATGAGGACTTTGTGAAACAGCGAGGTGGCGTTTAGGTTTATGAGGATGAAACTTAAGCCAAGGGACTGGATCTATTTAATGGATGTAGAAGTCGTCAGTATACAGCAGTGGTTCTCAACCTTCCTAATGCCGCAGTGTATTTTCATTGTTAAAAAGGGGTCATGACCCACAGGTTGAGAACCACTGGTATACAGGCATCATTGTAAGCCAATCCACTTACTCTTTCCTCAATTAGTAGAGATTCATATATACATATAATCCCATGCAAATTAATATTTTGTAGTTATTTTGTTTCTCTTCCCCTTTTGCTTTTATTTTTTAAAACAGTTCTGGATTATTTCCTCTTCTTGCAAATGCTGCCATGTCTGTGAAACCAACCCTGCTCAGTCTGTATGAGATGTATTACCTGCCCCTGGGTAAAACCCTAAAGCCTGGTCTGCAGGGGCTGCTAACTGGTATTCTTCCTGGCTTAGAAGAAGGATCAGAGTACTACGAGAGGTAAGATAGCCTTTGGTGCAGCGTTGGACTCAAAGTCAAGGATTTGACAGCAAGCATCCTCAGAGAAAATATGTCTTAGCACCATAAAAATGAATTATTCTAGATATACCAATATATCAGCTGAAGAAGTCTATAGTAATAAAAAAATTAATATATTGTATCTAGTCTGTGGTTAAGAATGTAGACCTCAGAGATGGGTCAGTGGGGTTCCAGGCCTGTCTCTGCACACACTGTGAGCGTCAGGAAGTTCTTCTGTCATTTGTGAACTCTATTCATTGTGCTTACCTATAAATCAAGCATAATACCTATCTCACTCTGCTATCGTAATAATGAGGATCCCTTAGTCCAGTGCCTAGCACATGTTCGTCACTCCAGATATTGGCCCATAATTTAAAATAATACAACAGAAAGGAAATTTAGAATAATAAAAACAATGGAAAATTGGTCCATGTGTCAGCAACTTTTAAATTGCTAACAGGGGAAAATAGCCAAGTCCTGAGTATGGTGCTCTTGATGTTTTAACTTTTCAAAGAAAATTATTTGGTCTGTTTTGGAGCCTACTGTTATTTCTTTGGGAGTTAATAGTTATGGATATATTGGTATTAAGTGTCTTTTATATCTCGTTACTAGTTAATAGTCTTACCAAAAAAGACATTGTAAGTTGAGGTGGCAGAAATACAAAATGGTGCCCTTGATGAGCAGCCTGGAGGACTTGGATTTGTTTTACTCAAGCGCACTGACTAGTTAGTCTGTTTTTCAGCTGTTCCTATAATGCTGTGAGAATCTAATCTTGAATATATTTGATTACCCTTCTGAG
>NW_003856712.1:0-1461 GCF_000181295.1 Otolemur garnettii | reverse complement strand
ATGTGGCCTGTAGGCTACAGGTTGGACACCTCTGGTCTAGCTCCTTCGTTTGGTCAGACTGTGGTCCTTGCATGCCCAGCTGACCCACTGGAGTTTAGGGAAGTGAACATCATTCGATCCTGGGCTCTTCCCAACTCCTCCTTCCTCTCAAAGGCATGTGTCTTAGTCAGACTGCTATAATAAAATATAAACTGGATGGCTTATAAACAATAGAAAGTGATTTCTCATAGTTCTGAAGTCTTGGAAGTCCAAGATCCAGGTGCAGGCAGATTTGGTGTTAAGTAAGGGTCTCTTTCCTGGTTCACAGATGGCTCCTTCCAGCTATGTCCTCACAGGGTGGAAGGGATAAGGGCTCTCTCTCAGTCCTTCTATATAAGGGTAATAATCTTATTCATGAGGACTCCTCTTCCATGATCTAATCGCCACCCAACATCCTACCTCCTAACGTCACGTGGAGGGTGAGGACTTCATTGTATGAATTTGGTGGTACAACCATGCAAACCATACCGGCCATTCAGACCATACCAGCACACGGGCTTTGCTTTCAGGCTGATGGAGACAAATCTTCCTGTGAAAGTGAAAAGACCAATCACATTCCCTTTTCTAGCCTCAGGTTCCCCATCTGTAACGTTTCCCAGTGATAATTCATCACCACTCTTAGCATACAATTCTACAAATAAGTTTAGATTGTAAATTCCTTCCCTGGGTTTGTACCTTTGTGAGATATATTTTGAAGACAGAAGATAGCAAGGAATGAGTCTCTAATGGTGGCGTTCCAGGGGGTGTGGTGGGAGTGGAGAGGTCGCTTTAGTCTTTTGCATGTCCGAGGAGTGCTGTTTGGCGTCTTCTGGGTGAGATTATGCCTGCCTTCATTGTCTGGAAGGAGCCCTGACGTGGGTGTGAGACCTGGCTTGCCCACTGGATTGTGTAGTTGTGGGATACTTACTCTCTTGGCTTCAAGTTCTTCCTTTCTACAATGTGGGGGCTCTTCTAGCTTTGACATTCTGAAATTTATTGAAGCCAGTAATGTTCTTGCCTACGTGTCTAAATGCAAGAGGGAATTTTCCTCCAATTCCCATCATCATTTTGGGGATAGAGTCAGGCAAGTGTGAATCTAAATTCTTTTGACTGAAAGCCCTGGAAACTCTGCTCAGTCTGGCTATCATAAGGTAATTTTTTGGCTCAAGGGACTGAAAAATCCAAGAGCCTGGCTTCTGGCATGGCTGAATCCAGACGTTCGTTAGCTGGCATTGTGACTCAGTCTCTTTTTCTTTCTTTGTCGTTCCTCTGGGTTGACCAGTGCTCTCCCAAATCCTCTCCCCACACAGTGGTGAAGATGACCACCAGAAGCACCAGACCTTCTCCCTGCCAGCTTAGCAATGCTAGTAGAAATGGAGAGCCTTCTTTGAAGGTGTACCAGTGAAATCCTGTGGCTGAATTTTGTTTTAACTTGAGTCACAT
>NW_003856711.1:0-1461 GCF_000181295.1 Otolemur garnettii | reverse complement strand
CAACAGAAATGGTTACTCAGTTACTCTGTGTGGACCAAGCTCTGTGACCAGCACTTAATAAATATTTGCATATTAAATTCTAAAAAAAATGATGTGGTCAGCACCTCTAATTGCCCCTTTAGTCAGATGAGAAAGGTGGAGGAGAGAGAACTCCAGTTACTAGCCCAGGCTCGTGTACCTAATCTGTTTCAGAGCCAGGAATTGTACTTAGGTCTGTGTGACCTTAAAGTCCCCGATTTTCATAAATAACTCTCCCTTCTTTGCTGTTGGAGAATATAGGGATCAGGTATGAACAGACAGTCTCAGCCTCCGTGATAAAGAACCATTGCCAGGATATGGCACTAGTCAACATGTTGTTTCTCCCTGAAGTAGCTCTGCAGAAATCATGAATCTGTGTTTCTTTGAATAGGAGACACCTTCTTTCTGAGTCTCCTTTTCAAGGACGCTGTGGGAGAATTTGTCATATCCAGCACCAAATCCCCTAATGAGCAGACCCTCACAGGAGGCCACATCACCATCCACAAGCTAAGCTGGGACTGTCTATCTTTGCTTACACCTGCAGCTCTGGTCCCATCAGCCTTGCTGGGACGGTGGCATCTCAGGGTGCCCAGCAAGGCACCCTCTGGGTTCTGAAGCATCTGCAGCCCTTTGTCACTAAAGCAGACATCTGTGGGTATGCCATGCTTTCAAAGCACCATGTCCTGTCTGGAGTAGTGGGGAGTCCATCTGCTCAGAGCAGGGCTGGTGTGTCTTGCTTCAAAAGAACCTGGTTTGTGACAAGCTTAGCTTAGCAAAGAAATAAATCAGAGAGTGGTGACAGATTATTTTCCTAAGTGGTTCTTTTATTTTATAAAAGCATTCACCACAGGATTTCTTTCAATATCTAGCACCACAAGTGCATGTATAGGAGAAGGGGATTTAACCACCTTTCAGCTTATCAGAATGTTTAAGGACATACCGGTCTATAAACCAAAGCAAAACCATAATGGCAGGGCTTCCTGGAACGTGGCCAGTAGTAGCAAGATCAAGATGGATGTGGAATGGGGCTTCTGTGGGATCAATTCTGTCCTCACTTAGTGCCTTAATCCTGGAAAAGTTAGCTAACCTTTTCGAGTGTCTGATTCCTTTTCTGTGAAACTTCTGTGTTAATGATAGTGTGAGACTCTCCTGGGATTATTTTCAGGATGGAATGAATGGTATGGTGTAGAGACCACCCACCATACATATCAATAGTCTTGGGAACAATATATCCCCTCCCATCTTTGTAATGAGCAGCTTGGTCCTGGCAGGACTAACCCCTTTTCACTGTAATGATTGGGCCTTAGGTCTACCTAAGGCCTGGGATCAGTGGGAGATGAGCCAGAAGGCAGCTTTATATTCCTAGTAGGTGTGGTTAATGGTATGTGCATGGGGGAAGAGGGTATGAGAGAAACCAGAGAAACTGGAGAGGAAGACTTTCTT
>NW_003856710.1:0-1461 GCF_000181295.1 Otolemur garnettii | reverse complement strand
ACATTCACATTCAAGATGTAAATTTTCAAATAGTTGTATATATCCCTAGGAGCAGCAAGACTTAAAATTGTGTTGAGCTTTGAAAATAACAGAACAAATAAAAATCCTGATAAACCATTTTCAAAGGAGCTATATTACTTTGCATTCTTAACTGCAAGCAGTGAGAGTTCCTGTTGCTCCTCTTATTACCAACAGGTGGAATTGTTAGATTTTTTTTTTATTTTGCACATTCTAATCGGTGTGTATCTGTGTTACGTAATTCACAGTTCCCCAAAGAAGAATGATACCGACAGCCTGTTGTTTCCTCCCTATCTCTATACCTTCCTTGGCCATGTGGTACTGGTATAAAAGTGGACACATAGAGCAAAGGAACAGAATAGAGAACCAGCAATGAAACTATACACCTACAGTCAACTGATCTTTGACAAAGCGGACAAATACGCACACTAGGGAAAGGACGCTCTATTCAATAAATGGTGCTGGGAAAATTGAAGAGCCACATGCAGAAGAATGAAACTGTGTCCCTGCCTCACTCGTTATAACTATTCTTTGTAGACTTTGGATACAAGTCCTCTATCTGCTGTATGTTTGGGAAATAGTTTTTTCCAAAAGCCTGTGTGTTTTATGGAGCATTAGTGCTTTTTTAATTTTAAAAGTCCAATGTATTAATTTCCCCCCACCCCGGACCATGCTTTCGATGTTGTATCTAAAACTCCACCAGTAAAGCCAAAGTCATGCAGTTCTTACCCTATGTGTACTTCCAATAGTCTTATAATTTTGTATTTTAAATTTGAGTTTGTGATTTATTTTGAGTTACATTTTGTGTAAGTTGTGAGGTTTGGTCTAGGTTCATTTCTTGGCATTATGACATGTATTTGTTCAGGTGCCCGTTGTGGAAAGGCCATCATTTCTCCATAGGATCTCCTGTGCTCCTTTGTCAAATATCAGTAGACTATACTTGTGTGGGCTAAATTCAGGGCTCTATTTTGTTCCATTGATGGGTTTCTATGCTTTTGCCAATACCATGCTTTCTTGCTGATTGAAGACTTACAGAGCAAGTTGTATATCTAAGCTGACATGAAACATGAGGAACTGTATTTCTAGTAATTTCTTTTAAAATGATGTGATGAGAATGACATTTTGCCCCTGAGATGTTCCTCTACAAGTAGACACCCTCATTCTAACCATGACAAAAAGATAACACCAGTCCCAGTAGAGGAGCTTTATGTAGAATACCTGATCAGTACTCCTCAAAACTATTAAGAACATCAAAAACAAGAAGAGTCTCAGAAATGTCTCAACAAAGAAAAGCCTAAGGACACATGATCACCAAATGCAATGAAGTATCTTGGAAGGGATCTTGAAACAGCAAAAGGAAATTAGGAAAACTGATGACACCTGAAAAAAGTATGGACTTTAGGCGTCCTCCCTACTGAGGTGGAAGCGCACCCTGGGGATGCC
>NW_003856709.1:0-1461 GCF_000181295.1 Otolemur garnettii | reverse complement strand
TCCTTCAGTAGCTATTTACTGGATGCTCGCTGCAGGGCCCATTTCCATGGGAACAGGACACCCTGGGGTGTCTGTACTAGGCCTGTGCCCACACCCACCCCGGGCTGATGGCTCTTGTGTGGCTGCCATACCTCCTCCTGCCCTGGCCTCAAGAGGGCAGTCCTCCACTGACACTGCGAGTCAGGAAGAGGTGGCAAGAGTGTTTGAAAGAGATAGAAACCAAGCAGCTTCCCCTGTCATCAGCAGCGCCCCAGCCCACCCAATGCTAGAGGCCCAGTCATTGCAGGAGAATGTTGGCTGGCCCGTGCCAAGGGCCCTCTTCCCTGGAGGACATTGTTACTTTGGGCTGTGGTTTCAACTCCATTTAAGTCCTCAAAATAAAATACATATGTCATAATTATATCTAATAATTATGTGGCCCTGGCAGCTGACATGCGCTGTCTCATTTCAATCCTTGCAACATTTGTGTGACATACAAAAAGTAATGTGCCCATTTTGTAAATGGAAAAACGGAGACTTGAGTCTGCTCAAGGTCCTTTGGCTAGTAAGTAACAGATGGGTCCTTAAACTTCTGCAGGTGTCCCTGATTCTAAAAGCAAGGACTTGTTCAACTCTGCCAACTAAAGAGTTTGCTAGTTGAGTTTGAATTGTTGCAAATATGCATAGGGAATGTTTCCATCATCAGGGCAAGTTTTGTATAAAGCTGCCCTTTAAGTGTTTAGACATGGCAAAAGCCATGATTTGGAGAAATGAATGAGTGCCTTGGCAGGAACAGTGTGTCACACTTTATGCAGCTCAGAAACCCATCTTGGAAGAACCATCCCTCCACCCAGCCCCAAGTGCCCATAGAGACCCTCATGCTGGGAGGTGTAGCCCTTCATAATCTCACTTGTGATAGGTCGGAATGAATTTCTTCAGACATTCATGTAGAATTGTGGTGAAGCATCTAGTCTCTGGAGTTTTACAGATGTGTGATCAAACAGATCTTATCTCTGTGACTTTGGGCAGGTCATTTATACATTTTGAACCTCTGTTTTCTCATCCACAAAGCAGAATTATAACCTTCCAGCTATGAGTGTATGAGGATTAAGTGGGATGGACAACTTGGCAAACAGTAGGTGCTTAGCAGAGGTTACTTGCCTTCTTACTTTCCCCTCAGTTAAAGCTTGAGGGATGACAGCCCTTGGTGCCCAGCAATGGGGAGATCCCCCCAGCCTTGGGTACAGAGACAGGGAGGCCCAGTGAAGGAAGCTCTGCAAACTTATACAGATCCCAGGGTACAGCTGTATTGCCCTCAAAGGGAAAAGGTGTCATTTAAGATGCCAGTACCATCATGCCAGCCGCCTGCAGCCTGTTATTAATCATAATAACCATAATGAAGATGATTTGGGTTTGTCACCAGAGGGCCCATTTCCATGGGAACAGGACACCTGTCAGTGGGAGGGACAGCAGAGATTACAT
>NW_003856708.1:0-1461 GCF_000181295.1 Otolemur garnettii | reverse complement strand
AAACACCGCCAGGGAGACAGCAGTTCTACCCATAGTTAATCAATCACATATTGAGCAATCCACATACCAGGCCTAGCTTAGTTTAAAAACAGAAAAAGGAAACAGGTGTGGGAACAAGCTTCACTGCCCCAGGCAATAACCCACGGCTGATCTGGGGTCACGATCCACATCTCCACGCAAGTCACACAGGCCCCCACCAGAACCTTCCTCTTCTACGGCCCCCCACCAAGCACATACGTGATTCATGCCTTATATCAATAACATCTTAACTTAGAACAATTACCTCTAAAAATGTACGTCACACAATATCCCCAGTACACAAGGAAAACACGGGTGAAAATGGTGGTGGCCTCTAGGAAGAGCAGCTTGCTGGCTCCTCTCTTCCCACAGAAGAGACCTACTTGTCATATTTTTGTATCTTATTATGTCCAATGGATTGGTGAGGCTATTTTAAAAATAATAAGAACCACCAGGTGTGGTGGCTCACACCTGTAATCCCAGTACTTGGGAGGCGGTGATCGGTAGATCACCTGAGCTCACAGTTTTGAGACCATCCTGAGCCACAGCGAGACTCCGTCTCTAAAAACAGCCAGGTGTTGTGGCGGGCACCTGTAGTCCCAGCTACTCGGGAGGCTGAGGCAAGAGAATCACTTGAGCCCAAGAGTTAGAAGTTGCTGTGAGCTGCGATACTATAGCACTCCACCAAGGGTGACAAAGTAGGAACTCTGTCTAAAAAAAATAAGAACCACCATGTCTAAATCTCCAAGAGTATTATAATTATATCTAATATGATACTTGTTAAATCTCAACCCTGCTGGTTCAGGCAGTGTGAGCCACAGCAGAGACCTCTAACTGCCAACACATCCATCTCCCTTCTCCTTCCCCGTCACAGGACCCTGATGTTATCTGAGACGGCAAAACACTAAATAAGACATTTTCTGATTCCCTTGCAGTTACATGTGGTCATGGGGCTGAGCTCTGGGCAAGGACGCACAGTGAGGTGTCCTGGGGGTGTGAACACTTCTTAAAGAGAAGAGACTCCACTGCAGGCTGGGCCTTCCTACGTCTCCCATTCTGTTAGCAGCCATCTCGGAAAGCACGTGGTATCTGCAGACCTGAGGTCAGGCAAGACCATGAGGTGACCTTGAAGGTGACAGGGCAGCAGGAGAGAAGCCTGTGTTCCCGACGACTCTGTGGACCCGGCAAGCAGCCCAGGACGGCTCACCTCTGCTTTCCTTCAGGTGACAGACACACAGACTGGATCTTTATGAAGCCATTGTTGTGTTGACTTTTTCTTCCATATATCAAAACCTAATCCTCATTGATATACCGACCATCCTCATACCACAAAGAAGAGATTACGGTACACGCCCAACAGCTTATGAAAGCAGGTCCTGCATTTATCCTGCAAAGTGCTGAGTGAGGCAGGAAGAGCACACAGCAGCATCTGGGGGATGGGAG
>NW_003856707.1:0-1462 GCF_000181295.1 Otolemur garnettii | reverse complement strand
CGGGTCCGGGCTGGGGATTCGAACCCGCCACCTTAGGTGTACGTGGCTGGCGCCTTAGCCGGTTGAGCTATAGGCGCTGAGCCTATTTATTTATTCTTTATTTATTACCAGCATTTATTGAACAGTCACTACGTTCTGTGCACTGGTGATATCATGATGAAGGAAATACTCTTGTCTTCCCTATCCTTAGCCATGTTTGTTTTTAACAAGCAAGTCATGGGCAGTGCCTGTGGCTCAAAGGAGTAGGATGCCGGCCCCATGTGCCAGAGGTGGCGGGTTCAGACCCAGCCCCGGCCAAAAACTGCAAAGAAAAAAAAAAGTCATCAGGTATAACTGAGATCAGAGTGATCAGGCAAAACTGAGATCTTGCGGCTCGGCACCTGTGGCTCAAGCAGCTAAGGTGCCAGCCACATACACCTAGGGTGGCAGGTTCGAATCCCCAGCCCGGGCCCGCCAAACAACAATGATGGCTGCAACCAAAAAATGGCCAGGCACTGTGGCGGGCGCCTGTAGTCCCAGCTACTTGGGAGGCTGAGGCAAGAGATTCGCCTAAGCCCAGGAGTTGGAGGTTGCTGTGAGCTTTGATGCCACAGCACTCTACCCAGGGTGACAGCTTGAGGCTCTGTCTCCAAGAAAAAAAAAAAAAGAAGAGCTGGGATTTGAACTCAAGTTGCCTGAATCCAACACCTATTGTCTTTATACTCTATCATGTTACTTCATTGTCTCATGCTGTTGCTTGATCTTTTGTTCATCTCTTCCTCATTCCTCTACCCCCTCATTTCACCCTCACTTTGGGGAGGAGAAAGTATTTTCCACACAACTGTAAGAAATTTTGGCTGCCAAAGGAGTAGGCTGCAAGGAAATGGGTAACCATACAGCCGTGGTTCTACCAAGTTAATAAAACCTAAAGGTATGGCTCGGTGCCTGTGGCTCAAGCAGCTAAGGCGCCAGCCGCATACACCTGAGCTGGTAGGTTCAAATCCAGCCTGGGCCCACCAAACAACAACGGCTGCAACCAAAAAATAGCCAGGCGTTGTGGCAGGGACCTGTAGTCCCAGCTACTTGGGAGGTGGAGGCAAAAGACTCGCTTGAGCCCAGGAGCTGGAGGTTGCTGTGAGCTGTGATGCTGCAGCACTCTACCCAGAGCAACAGCTTGAGGCTCTGTCTCAAAAAAAAAAAAAACAACATAAAGGTATGTATTGACTGAGATAATCCCAGCAGTCAGATACCTGCTAGGCACTGATATCATCTGCATTATAACTGAAAATAGAGCTCTCTTGGCTTGGAGAAAGACAGGACAAGGGAGGAGTTGAGGGCTAGTCAACCAGATCTAAGGATGTGCAAGAATGGAATGAAAAAGAGTCAACGGCTCGGCGCCTGTGGCTCAAGCGGCTAAGGCGCCAGCCACATACACCTAAGGTGGTGGGTTCAAATCCCCAGCCCGGGCCCGCCAAACAACAAT
>NW_003856706.1:0-1462 GCF_000181295.1 Otolemur garnettii | reverse complement strand
CATCTCCCAGTAACAACTAGCAATTTTCAGACATAAATTCTAAATCTAGATGGAGGAAAAAAAATTAGAACTCTGTAGGAGCATAACTGAGCTTAAGATACACCCAATTTACATTACTAAATAGACTGTCCAGAGCATTTGCATTTGGGTTACTACATGGCATTTTGGTTTTCTTTAAGAAAAATAATGAGTACTTGCCCAGACAGTTTACACAATTAAAAGGCCTATTGAAGTGATGTTGACAGAAACTGACTTAGCAGTTTGCTCCCAAAGGTAAATTCAACCTCCACCCAGTGGGTGAAACTGCTTATAACTTTAAGTCTGGAAGATTTTCTAGAATCAACTATTTCTACTATTTTAAGGCAGATATTCCACACTATCTGCCTGGTTAGAGACAGTATCTTTCAAATATACCCTATCTTTTCAGCCTTGTCACCCAATTCCACCCTCGACATCCTATGCTCTTACCAAGAACTCTTTGCTGATTTCTCCTTCCTTCCTTCCTTTCTTTCTTTCTCTCTCTTTCTTTTTTTTGAGATAGAATCTCACTATGTCACCCTTGGTAGTAGAGTGCTGTGGAGTCACAGCTCACAGCAGCCTCAAACTCTTGGGCTTAAGTGATTCTATTGCCTTAGCCTCCCAAGTAGCTGGGACTATAGGTGCCCGCCACAACGCCCAGCTATTTTTTTTTGTTGTTGTTGTTGTTGTTGCAATTGTCATTGTTGTTTAGCAGGCCTGGGCTGGATTTGAACCCACCAGCTCCAATGTATGTGGCTGGCACCCTAACCACTGGGCATGGGCACTGAGCCCTCTTTGCTGATTTCTGATGACACCCTTCACTTTCTCACTTCCTGGTACATGTTTTGTGGTCCCCCATCTTGAATACTCTCCCTGTCTTCCCAATCTCTCAAAATTCTATTCACTTTTCAAAAATAAATGAATCCAATCCAATCCACTTTTCAAAGATAAGTGATGGCTCCAATGCCATCTCTTAATCTTCCCAACTGGTGATGATCACTCTTAACTCTTAAAACCTCACTATGTAAGTAAGATCTGTACCTTTTTCTTTCTTACTATAGCTTTGTTCTACGTTGTATCATGGTTATTTGGGTTCGTGTCTTGTCTGTACCACTGGGCTTTGTCAAGGTCCATGACAGACCCATACTATCTGGAATCTCTCCCATTACCTCTCATGGTACTTTGCAAATAGCAGGCATTCAAAATACTTGTAGAGTCGAATTAAAACCTAATGAATACAAGATCTTACAGTAAATTGTAGCTCTGACCTAAATTACATCACATGGCAAATCTGAAGATATTAGCTCAAGAATGAGAGATGAAATGTTTCCATCTGTTGTTAATTTGCCAACTACAGCTTCGGCCAAACATTAACAAAGACAGTCATTGGAAATAAAGCCTCCTTTACATCCAGACTTAATGAGCATTTGATAACACAAAGTAC
>NW_003856705.1:0-1462 GCF_000181295.1 Otolemur garnettii | reverse complement strand
GGGGGGACACGCATTCTGTCACACTTAGAGACTTAACATCCACACTGGCATTTTTCTCCACTGTACCTAGTTCTTTTAAATTTAGGCTTACTACAGAGTGGCCATAAAGTTCATGTGCGATTTAAAGTTGTGTTCATGTGCAATTACATACAAATTTTAGATTGCATATGAATTTTATGGCTACCCTGTATGTTGGCATAATGACTTATTACATAACATGTCCCAATTTTTATTTTATTAAAATGATGGCATTATTTATCGATGAATGTCAAACTCATGTAATTGTGGGGACTTTTATTTAAGGATTAAAATATAAAATTTTTAGGAAAATCATTTTTTGAGCTGTTAGCCTTAAAAATTTTACCAGTTCCTTGAGTTCACTTTTTTTGAGGTTATGTAATATAAACATAAATAGGAACATTTTAGGCTATGAACATGATCAACATTGAAATTAGACCTTAATTCTAGAAGAAAGTTGCAGTTTCTCTATGCCTTCACATATTTAAAAAGAAAATTCTGATATATAATGGATATGAAAAAAGGACCTAGAGTATATAATTTATCAAGATCTCTTACATTATAATTGCTTTATGATTTAAAAAATTTTTCTGATAGTGTTTTTCAGGTTTTAAAATTCAGCCTAGATTAAGAAACACATTAGCAACATCACGCTCAGTGCATTTATGTGTGACTAAACTATTTAAGAAAACAATAACTTTACTATGAGGAATGGGCTGTGAAATTTTCTGTTCTACTTTTTTTTTAATAAAAATGTTGGTTATGTCCCACCTAATTGATTTTCACCTCTCCAGGTCTGCATCCACAGTAGAACGCAGTGCAGAAATGTATTTTTTTTAATGGTATGACAGCGCCTCCTTGTGGGTGCAGCCCAACATCGGTCTTATGTTACAAATAAAACGGCCCCTTTTTAAAAGAATGAAAATAATATTTTATGTGGTTGTATATTATATTTTGTGCTTAAAACATAAGCATATGGGGTGAGTTGCATTTAAAATATGAAGATTAAAAGCTAATCTTTTATTTCAAGGTCTTCCATTATTGTTTTGTTTAGGGAATAAAATAAAACTATTTGTTCAGACCGTCCCTCCCCCGTAAGACCTACCTTTTAACTGTATTTGTATTTGATATTCTACCTTCAGGACAGGGTAACCTTCAGGAGAATAATTGTAAAAAATAATGCCAAAAAGAGAAAAATGTATGAAAGCTTTATTGAGTCACTGCCATTCCTTAAATCTTTGGAGGTAAGTGTGCTTGTATATTCATTTGCTGTAAAAACTTCTGTTTTGCTGGAGTGTTTAGTTCTATAGAAAAGTTTCTTTAAATAAAAAATCTGTATTTTCATTTGAAAAGATAAAATGGTAGTGTTAGAATTTATAACTCAGTTCTTATTTCAGTACCTTTGACTGCATTTGTTTTGTTATTTAAAAGTAAAATACTCCTC
>NW_003856704.1:0-1462 GCF_000181295.1 Otolemur garnettii | reverse complement strand
ATTGTTGTTTGGCGGGCCCGGGCTGGGGATTTGAACCCACCACCTTAGGTGTATGTGGCTGGCGCCTTAGCCGCTTGAGCCACAGGCGCCGAGCCGTTGACTCTTTTTCATTCCATTCTTGCACATCCTTAGATCTGGTTGACTAGCCCTCAACTCCTCCCTTGTCCTGTCTTTCTCCAAGCCAAGAGAGCTCTATTTTCAGTTATAATGCAGATGATATCAGTGCCTAGCAGGTATCTGACTGCTGGGATTATCTCAGTCAATACATACCTTTATGTTGTTTTTTTTTTTTTTGAGACAGAGCCTCAAGCTGTTGCTCTGGGTAGAGTGCTGCAGCATCACAGCTCACAGCAACCTCCAGCTCCTGGGCTCAAGCGAGTCTTTTGCCTCCACCTCCCAAGTAGCTGGGACTACAGGTCCCTGCCACAACGCCTGGCTATTTTTTGGTTGCAGCCGTTGTTGTTTGGTGGGCCCAGGCTGGATTTGAACCTACCAGCTCAGGTGTATGCGGCTGGCGCCTTAGCTGCTTGAGCCACAGGCACCGAGCCATACCTTTAGGTTTTATTAACTTGGTAGAACCACGGCTGTATGGTTACCCATTTCCTTGCAGCCTACTCCTTTGGCAGCCAAAATTTCTTACAGTTGTGTGGAAAATACTTTCTCCTCCCCAAAGTGAGGGTGAAATGAGGGGGTAGAGGAATGAGGAAGAGATGAACAAAAGATCAAGCAACAGCATGAGACAATGAAGTAACATGATAGAGTATAAAGACAATAGGTGTTGGATTCAGGCAACTTGAGTTCAAATCCCAGCTCTTCTTTTTTTTTTTTTCTTGGAGACAGAGCCTCAAGCTGTCACCCTGGGTAGAGTGCTGTGGCATCAAAGCTCACAGCAACCTCCAACTCCTGGGCTTAGGCGAATCTCTTGCCTCAGCCTCCCAAGTAGCTGGGACTACAGGCGCCCGCCACAGTGCCTGGCCATTTTTTGGTTGCAGCCATCATTGTTGTTTGGCGGGCCCGGGCTGGGGATTCGAACCTGCCACCCTAGGTGTATGTGGCTGGCACCTTAGCTGCTTGAGCCACAGGTGCCGAGCCGCAAGATCTCAGTTTTGCCTGATCACTCTGATCTCAGTTATACCTGATGACTTTTTTTTTTCTTTGCAGTTTTTGGCCGGGGCTGGGTCTGAACCCGCCACCTCTGGCACATGGGGCCGGCATCCTACTCCTTTGAGCCACAGGCACTGCCCATGACTTGCTTGTTAAAAACAAACATGGCTAAGGATAGGGAAGACAAGAGTATTTCCTTCATCATGATATCACCAGTGCACAGAACGTAGTGACTGTTCAATAAATGCTGGTAATAAATAAAGAATAAATAAATAGGCTCAGCGCCTATAGCTCAACCGGCTAAGGCGCCAGCCACGTACACCTAAGGTGGCGGGTTCGAATCCCCAGCCCGGACCCG
>NW_003856703.1:0-1462 GCF_000181295.1 Otolemur garnettii | reverse complement strand
CTGAGTCTTGCTATTGAAATTCCTTCCAGACAGGTGTCATTGTCTGAGAGATTGTTTGCAGGCCTTTCAGTCCTTATACTATGGTGCAGAAGGAAGTTTCATACTCTTGAAAACAACTACTATTTTAGATAAAATTATTAACTAGCACATGGAGGAGGATCCAAAGTGATTCCTAATCCTATGGACTTGACCTATACAGGGCAGTGAGGTGATAGATCCCTAGAGTCACTCTGGCATTGATAATGAGCACAGGAATCTTAGAATTGTCAGCTATAATAAAATCTTAAGATTTCCCCCTGAGAAGCTAACTGAGTGGACCCCCTCTTGGCCAAGAGGATCCCTAAAACTGAGTTGTTAGCCAGCAGAATGGAGATCAGACCTGTCTCATCATGCCCACTCACCTTCTTAGAGATGTCCTCCTGGACTCACTAACAGGCCTAAGGCTATGCAAGACCTAAGTGCATGTCCTCAATATACAGAACAAACCACTTGGTCCATCTGGCACTTTATCTTAAGCACTCCTCTTCACTAACTCTTGATCTATTAGATAAAGTCTAACTCTTTCAGTTAAGGGACTGAAATGTTCAGTTAAGGGACTCTTTAAATCCACATATCACCCAAAGGCTCCCCCACTTCTAGATGCTCCACCTTTTTGAATCAAACCAATATATGTTTCTGACCTATTGATTTATCACCTAACCTGTAATTCTTGTTTCCCTAAAATATATAAAACCAAACTGTAACTCCACCACAGGGAGTCCACTTGCTCAAATCTTCATGGGTATGGCTTTGGGGTATGGTCCTCAAATTTCATCAGAATAAACCTCCTGAAGTCATTTTACTGAGTATGGCTTTTTTCCACAGGCAGAAAAGTATGGGGGAGGAGTCAACATAGTTGCAGATACACTGGATTCCACATTAGGAATTACCAGATAATATCAGGGTAGAAACCTAAACACTCTATACCTCAATGCACAATTGAGCCTAAAACTGAGAGACAGAAAAAAAATGTGTGGCAGGAAAACAAGGAAGAAGAATATCGACCAAGTTTCTCCTCTTTGATTTGAGTCTAGTTAAGTTTGATATTGAAATGAAGCATAAGAATTTTGAACCTCAAAACATAATGAAACATTGAAAAATGAGCTTGAAGCAACAATTTTATGTTGTTATAGCATAAAGATTTTAAAAATTATTTTAGATGAAAGTAGAATTTTACAAAAATATAGAAAGTTACAGAGCTAAGGAACATAATGGAAGAACCAACAGGCAACAGAAAATTAAGGGAAAGCAACAGATTAGATTCAAAGTTAAAACAAGAACAGAAACAAATGAATACAATTTGATAAGATTATTTTCATGAAGTGTAAACCAAGCCAGCAAAGTATTTAGCAGAGAAAGTGACAGAATCCAATTGAGAAGAAAAGGAAATTTGGAAAATTTCAATCTCTAGTATAAATTAATA
>NW_003856702.1:0-1463 GCF_000181295.1 Otolemur garnettii | reverse complement strand
TCTTCCTCTCTGTTTTTATTGTATTGTATCGTATTGTATTGTACTGTCCTGTATTTTCTAATGCCTTGCAATTTCTTTGTTGTTGTTGTTGTAAGCCACACGTGTTCTGGTGGGCAATGGGACCTGATATAAAGAGGCATTTACTGTGAATATGTGTGTTAATCTGCCTGAGAACTGGGCTGTGTTTTATGGTTGCTGTAGCTATACATCTTAGAGGATTCTACTTTCTCTAACATTGTTTTTCTGTCCCCCCTCCCCTCTTGAATTTGGGCTTCCCAGAGTAATCCTGCTCAGATAGAGTCTGAGTCTTGCAACACCTTCAGCTACACTCCACTGTTACTCCCCCGGAGCCCGTTTGGTGTGGTGGGAAGGTGTGGGGCAGGGAAAGAATTCTAAGGTTTCTTTGACTGGATCTCAGTCTTTTCAGTGGAACTGGGTCATAGGACCGTGACTTTCCCTCAGTGTTTCCCCAGTGGTATTACCTTCTCCCCCATCCTCTATCCTTTCTCTGGCCATAGAATTTGCAAATAATTTCCTTAAAGATTTGACCCCTCTTGATTCCTATGTTTCCATAGGTGAGGCAGGAAGCCTAGAGGGTTGGGGTGGGAGGAATAGGCTTCCTCCACTTAGGATCAAGCTCGGCCAAAGCTTTTTGACCTGGAGAGTAGAGCTTTGTCTTGGAGAAGACTCTGGGAGGATTTCACATTGATTACTCTTTCTCTCTGCCAGCCAGAAAAACCAGGGCATCTTTCTCACAGCTTCACCACAAAAAACCCGTTTCTGAAGCTAGAGCCGGTGAACATGTGGATGATCCTTAAGAGGGTGACTCCCAGCATATTCTCACTCTCGTGCCAGTCCACACTGAGCCTCAAGCAACCAATTCATGGTATTTTACCACTGAAGCAGTGCTACCGGTTTATGACCACAGAAGCTTCTGATTCAGGTAAGCAGTTTTCACTTGTGACACTCTGGATCTGACAGGCTCTTAAGGTTTCAGGGTGGTGGTTTGCCCTGCCCTTTCACTTCTCTGATGAATCCAAAAATTACGTTGAATTTGTCTGGCCAGCATTTTCTTGGCTTAAGTCCACAGTTGGTGATTTCTTGCCTCTGTGCATGTGGTGCCGAAACCAGAAGTCTCATTTGTGGCCATTTAAAAAATATGCCCCGTGCGCTATATGGATATGATCCACAGTTATCATGCTAAGTACCAGGAGAAGCAGATAAGAGGTGAAAGTGGTTGTCTTGGGGAGCCAGCAGGAGAAGTGTGTATGTGTGCATGTGGCGAGTGGATTTGGAACCACGTGATGTCTGTTTTTGTTGAATGCTAGTATTACTATTTAACTCTTAAAACCCCATAATAGGATGTCTTAATAACTAAGAAAATGACATGAAGGCTATGTTAACCAGTTTGATGAAAATATTTCAAATTGTATATGAAAACACCACACTGTACCCCATGATTG
>NW_003856701.1:0-1463 GCF_000181295.1 Otolemur garnettii | reverse complement strand
GCCCGGCTAGTTTTAAAGACAGGGTCTCACTCTTGCTCAGGCTGGTCTCTAATACCTGAGCTCAGGCAATCCATCTGCCTCAGCTTCCAGCATGCTACGATTATAGGCATGAGCCACTGTGCCCAGCATAAAGACTGGCTTTAAAAGTTCTCTGAACAGAAAGGAAATGATAACAGAAAAAAGCTTGGAATTTCAGAAAGGAAAGAATGTTGAAATGGCTAAAATAGTAGGAACTATAATGGACTGTAAGTGTAACTATAATGGATTTTAAGATACTGTAAGTATCTTAAATCATACTCAATGGTTGGAGCAAATATTATAACATCATTGATGTAGCACTCGATAAATGGAGTGGAAATACTTAAGAAAACACTTAAGACAACTATATTTTTAAAGTGTGGTGGGTAAAGGGATAAATGGTAGTGAAATTTCTACATTTAACTCACAGTTGTAAAGCATCAATTCCCATAGACCAGAATGACTTACGTGTGTGTGTCTGTTGTAAAACCTTGAGCAAATGTTAAGAAAATTATATGAGGTATTCAAAATATTATAAAAAATTAGTATGGAATCCTCAAAAATGTTCAAGTACTCATATGAAGGGAAGAAAAGACCAGAAAAAAAGAATCAAAGAAAACAATAAAATGGTAAACTTGAGCCCTCATATATTAGTAGTTAATTTAAATATAGTCTAAATAAAACAATTGAAAAACAGAGATTGACAGAGTGGGTTAAAAAAAATTCAATAATATGGTGACTACAGAACATTTACTTCAAATACTTCATAGGTAGTTTGAAAATAAAACAGCAGGAAAAGATAAACCATGCAAGTATTAAAAAACAAAAAAAACCCTGAGATACAATATTAATATCAGGTAAAGTAGGCTTTAGAGAAAAATAAGAAAAATTATTATGTAATGATAAAAGAATTAATCTACCTGGAAGATATAACAATCATAAATGCATATGCACCAAACCATGGAGACTCAAAATAAATGAAAAATAAAAAAAACGGATAGAACAGAAATCATGGCCATCTCACTTAAGAAACCTAGTACATTGCCTGCTACATAACAAGCGTCACATAAATGGAGCACTAAAAATTTTAGCTTCTGATGCACATGTGAGAAGTGCTTCTGATGCACATGTGAGAAGTGAGAATTGGTCCAGCCCACCCCATCTGCCTTGCTTGTGATAAGCCTCTCCTATCACCATCGCCATTGCAGCAGCCCATGATTTAGGCTACAGTCTATCAGAGAACTCAAGGCTGCTCTAGCCAAGAGCATCATGGGGCCACACAAAGTTGAGTTTCAGGCTCCTGACATAGCCAAGATTTTTTGCTCTATAGGTAATATAGGAGATATAGGTGCCCAGCAGGCTGACAGCCTTAGTGCTACAGCCTCTGGTCATGACTATATGGACTTCATCCAGAAAGAATCATGTCTGCCAAATGGGACTATCAA
>NW_003856700.1:0-1463 GCF_000181295.1 Otolemur garnettii | reverse complement strand
CTGAAGATCTCTTTTCCTACTTTGTCTAAGCTGCCATTTCCTCTGTCCTTTATGCCTGTTATAGAGACCTACATCATCTACCCACATGGGACCTCTTGGCTTCCCTACAGTCCATTCTCCATGTCCAGCCAGAGTTGAACTTCCTCACATTGACCTGGTATTGATATTCCTTGAGCAAACCACTCATTTCATTGCTCCCTTTGATTAGCCCCTAAGGTAAACCTGTTTCCCAGCAGCCTCAGAGAGTCCCTCGTCTGATTTGACTTCCCTTTTTATTAACTTTCACCTGCTGTTCAGATTTCAGCCACACCGCCCCTCCCCCCCACACTTCTTCTCTTTCCACAGTCATAAAGAAGTGTTTCCTTATACGGTTATTGGTGGATACCTGTGTTCCCCTTTTACTCTTTTTCTTTTTTTTTTGGCAGTTTTTCGCTGGGGCTGGATTTGAACCCACCACCTCCGGCATATGGGTGTGTTCCCCTTTTACTCTTTTTTTTTTGGCAGTTTTTCGCTGGGGCTGGATTTGAACCTACCACCTCCAGCATATGGGGCCAGTGCCCTACTCCTTTGAGCTACAGGCAACACCCAACCCCCTTTACTCTTTAAGCTCCATAAAGACAGAGATGATGTCATCTAGCAAAGAGCTTGGGACCTTGTTAGTACTGAGAAAAAATTATTGAAAAAATATCAAATAAATTTTAATAATTGTAAGTCATATGTCCCTACATTAGTGCTATCTTTATGTATGTATATTTTAACTAACATTTATCAAGTAAAATAAGGTATTTTCCCCTCCAGAACATACTTGCTAAAAGTAAAAGATGTACAAATTTTCCAGCACACAAATGCAAGCAGCAATGAGCTATGGACTTAGAATACAGAGAAAATACTCCTTTATTAATAGTCTAAAGCTAAAGTTTTTAGAGCTGCATGACTTTTGAAGATTAATCATTCGTATAAAGCAGTTTGAGGGCTGACTTGTTGAATTAACATATATTCTCATGCTAGGTTATATGACTTGGCCATCAGCCTGCCACGGGAGAGAATTTGGGGTAGAACATTACATTTATGCTTTGGACAATCTTATTTAGATCTTGAAACCAAAGCTAAGCTGAGTAGATGAGGTTGTTGGCTTATTGATTGATAAATAGATGTTACTAATATTTAGACTCTCACGTGCCATGTGACATTTAAAGAATGAGGGAAGACAGGCATAAATTTGCCAACTTCCCCATATACCAGCTATGGACATTAAACATGCCCACATTCTTCACATAATAATCACATCATCAGCAAAGAAAGAGTAAATTTACATGCACAAAAAAAGAATAGATTTTTTGATTAAATAAATGTAACTTTTTATTAAATTGTGGTGAATGGCCTTATTTTTATTATTTCACCTTGGTGTGGCAAAACTGCCATCAGGAGACTGACTGTGCTCCATAATTTGACACTTGGGAATC
>NW_003856699.1:0-1463 GCF_000181295.1 Otolemur garnettii | reverse complement strand
AAAAAAAAAATTTCTTACAACCTGTCATTGGAAAGCATTGACAAATTCCATCCAGTGAATGAATAGATTGATGAATTTAGGAGCACTTATTACTAAAGCAGACAGTTAATGTTCCTTAAAAATAAAATAATCCCACTTATTAAACATAAAAGGCTGACGACTGAAATAGCATTTAGAATAATAGCAAAAATATCTCTTGCACTCTATTATTTAATTATTTAATCATATTCTCATTTACACTCATTTCACATTAAATGCCTTATAATTTTTTTCTTTATCATCATCTTCTCCTCTCAAAATATACCTTTAGACACTTAAGATGACAGAAAAGATAACAAGTTTGGCTGTATTTAATCTACACGAACCTGATTATGAGGTCTGACCTAGTGCATAATTAACCATCTGTGACTGAGGCTCTTCATCATTTAAGCTTCACTTCCCTGATTTCTAAAATTAAAACTTTAGAAGAAGACAGAGGAAAAACTGCACCATGTTAGAAGGACATGGTTTTCATTCAGAAGACAGACATGGTTACATATTTTCAGTAGATATGGACATTTTGGATTAAATCCTGGTGAGGCAACAAATTCAGGCTCAGCATCCAGACCTGGTGCGTACTCCCTGTGTGTTACAGACACTAAGATTAACTTTAAGGACTCTTTTGATATTTAGAGTATATATATTTTATGTGTATATATATGTATATAAACAGTCCCTGGTACATGGTAATCAATCAAAATTAACTTGCATCAGCATGATGAATATCCCAAGTGAATTCTTGCTTATCATTCATATAGGCACTTAGCGGCAGAGGTATGAAGAGTTATGGAAATTTTATATCTCTTGCATGATCTTTTTGTTGCTCCTACTATGTCAAGTGTCAGTCATATATGAAAATGAAAAGCGGGATTTATCTTTGTTCCAATAACGACTACCGGTCAACGTTCTCTGTTTGTAAAAATAGGAGTCAGCTAATTGGGGAACGTTACTGATTTTTAAATAATGAATAATGATACAATCGATGAGAAGATTATTGAGAACTTTATGGCATCCTTAACAGTCTTTAGGCTGCAGTAGCAGTAAGTTCATTGGGTTTTAAGGAGTGTTATTTGTACTTGTTATCAGAGAAGACACACAAGTGAAAGAAACGTCTTGCACTCAACAAGTACAGTTAAAGTTCATCTGAGAAATTCGCAGGAAATATATTATCAGTGCGACACAGTTTACAGAATGATGCAAACAAGACTCTATGACAGGGTTATGATGAAATAGGTCCTTATGTGAGAAGATTTTAATGTTCCTGGGAATTCCTGGCTTTCCCTCATTACCACCCAAAGTGATACCATTTATAATTTCATTTTTTGGTTAGATAATTGCCCTCATTGGGAAGGGTTTTCAAAAACAGATATAAATCACTGGTTACCAGGAGCTGAATTGATTTATTGAGCTTTTCTAACAAGTCA
>NW_003856698.1:0-1464 GCF_000181295.1 Otolemur garnettii | reverse complement strand
AAAAAAAAAAAAATTATAAAAATTCACCACCTTAAGCA
Source organism: Otolemur garnettii (assembly GCF_000181295.1). Classification (NCBI taxonomy): domain Eukaryota; kingdom Metazoa; phylum Chordata; class Mammalia; order Primates; family Galagidae; genus Otolemur; species Otolemur garnettii. Next base: position 1,426 of record NW_003856698.1, on the reverse strand, counting down.
CCTGGGCTACTCTCAGAAACCCCATGTTGTGACATTAAGGTAGTCACCGGCTGGCTCTTCAATAAAAGACTCCCTTGCAAATTGGGTTTGTCTGACTGTCTGGGGGAACTCCTGGACTAACACTTTGATCCTCTGAGCAGGTCAGTCGGCTTTTATGCAGATAGAAGGAAATCTCCTTCCAATCCTTTCTGATTATGAATGGCTTTGAGTTCAATATATTCTCTAAGTAGTCAAAATTTCCTTAGCTCTTCCACGACAATTCCGAAACCTAGATGCAGGGTAACGTAGCCCTAACCTGGACAGCCACTTATTAGCTGCAGTTTTATTCCATGGAAGATAAAACATAAATTTTGGTCAGTAATTGTTTCACCTTCAACATTAAGAGTATCTGTCAATTCCATACCTTGTTCCTAAATGCCCTGCAGCCCTAATGGGACTGGCACCCTAGCCGTTTGAGCCACAGGCACTGCCCCCTACTTGTGATCTTAAAATACAGCATGACCTGCCTTTGCTTATGTTGCTGCCTTTTGTTCATGGCTGTCTTCTACTCTTCTTTCAAAACATACCTGAGAAATCTTTTCCTGCAGACAGTAATAACTGAACTGTATTGACGAACACCCACCCCATGTGATCTGTATTTTTCTGTTGTAATAGGTGTTAGGTTCAGTTCTATGGTGTATTACTTAAAGACGCCAATCTTTCTCTTTCTCAATGGGACCTAAAAAACACTGGTATTGAAACTTTGGCTCATTTAGAAAGATTCCTATTACGGGTAGTGCCTATGGCTCAAGGTTTAGGGTACCAGCCCCATATACAGGGGGTGGTGGGTTTGAACCCAGCACCAGCCAAAACTGCAAAAAAAAAAAAAAAAAAGAAAGATTCTTATTATAAACTTACAGAAATATTTTTGTTATAGTAATCAAATCTAATATTGTACAAATAGTTGTGATCATATATCTGGTTACTTAGAGCTTGTTAAAGAGGGCTTTGTGTTTGTTTTAATCATTAGTGCAGCCTATAGTCCCAGCTACTTGGGAGGCTAAGGCAAGAGAATCACTTGAGCCCAAGAGTTTGAAGTTGCTGGGAGCTATGATGACACCATGGCACTCTACTCAGAGTGACAGGGTGAGACTCTGTGCAAAAAAGAAAAAAGAAAATCCTTAGCGCAAATTCACGAAAGAGAGTGACACAGGATTCCTCACATTCAGGGCTTGAAAAGGGACCCTGCTTTCTAGGCCTAAGCAAACAGACCTTTTCTTTCCAAACTGCACTCTCTGAATATAGGAGAGGAGAAAAGCAGTTTTTTCAGTATTTCATGTAACCTCTTCTGAGGAGGTTAAGGAGCTAAGGAAATTTCACCCCAAAATATGATTCCTTGGTTTAGAGAATATTTTAAATTAAAAGGCTATTTTTGAACAGAAAGCAC
>NW_003856697.1:0-1465 GCF_000181295.1 Otolemur garnettii | reverse complement strand
AAAAAAAAAAAAAAAAAGATGTGGAAACAACCCAAGCACCCATAAACACATTAGGGGATTAATGAACTCTGGTATATGTATACTATGGAATATTATTCAGCGACAATAAAGATGGAGACTTTACATCTTTTGCGTTAACCCAACTCAGGTTGAAACGTAGTCTTCTTAGTGAAGACTATGAGAGAGAAATGAAAAGGAAGTACCCAATATATTAAATACTAATATGAAGCAAGTAGATGAACTAGTACATGCCCACACAAGAGAAAAACTCAATTCAATGCAAGTTGGATAAGGGGGGAGAGGGAAGAAGGGAGGAAGATTGGTGCAGTCTCACATAATGGGCACAATGTGAAGGTATACGGCACACCTGGGTGTGAGACACAACTACAACAAGGACATTACCCAACAAACTCAAACATTGTAACCTAATTGTTTGTATCTTCATATTAATCTGACATAAAAAATTTAAAAAATGTATAATATGTATTTGCTAAATGTGATGAGAAAGAATGATAAAGTTACCAAGAATATTTCAGAATAATAAAATGTTAGCAAAAGGTGAAAGATTTATGCAATCTGAAGAGAAACCAGAGTGTAGAATAATAAAATTTTAACTAGGTGAAGTGTATTATCAACGTATACATAAAAGAATATAAAAGTATTTAGAGCATAAAACAAACAAACAAACAAACAAACAAACAAAAAACATTTGCTTTTGGATATGGGCCTTCCACTGATTACCTGAAACCTTATTCCCAACAAGGGATATGTCCATCTCTTTGACTTGATACCCAGATATTTACTTGTGGTCTGGTGTTATTTTACAAATTATTAATTTAGAATGTCCAAGTGCCTTTTGTTTTGGAGTTAAATTAGAGAAAAATTACCTTTTTTTTTGTGGTTTTTGGCCAGAGCTGTCTTTGAACCCACCACCTCTGGTATATGAGGGCGGCCTCCTTCTCCCTGAGCCACAGGAGCTGCCCCGTGAAAAATTACATTTTGATTAATGGATATTCTCTATTAGTTAATGCTAATATTGGTTTGTTAGTATGATCACCTATAGGCAAAGGATATCCTGTCTTCATTAGCACCTAGATCTGGGTCTATTTCACTTATGTTAAGTGAAATAAGCCAAATACAAATGGAGAAATGGCAGGGAGAGGCTCCGTACCTGTAGCTCAGCAGCTAGGGCGCCAGCCAAATACACCAGAGGTGGCAGGTTTGATTCCAGCCTGCGCCTGCCAAACAAAAATGATGACTACAACAAAAAAAATAGCCAGGAGTTGTGGCAGGTGCCTGTAGTCCCAGCTACTTGGGAAGCTGAGGCAGCCTCCTGAATTGCTTAAGCCCAAGAGTTTGAGGTTGCTGTGAGCTATGATGCTATGGCACTGTACTGAGGGGGACAAAGTGAGACTCCCTCTCAAAAAAAAAAAAAAAAAGAGAGAGAGAGAAGAAAAGAAATGGC
>NW_003856696.1:0-1465 GCF_000181295.1 Otolemur garnettii | reverse complement strand
TTGTTGTTTGGTGGGCCCGGGCTGGGGATTCGAACCCGCCACCTTAGGTGTATGTGGCTGGCGCCTTAGCCGCTTGAGCCACAGGCGCCGAGCCAGAAGGAGGACTCTTATAGAAGATGCTGGAAATGTATATGGTATCTTGATCTGAGTTGTAGTTATGGAGGTGTGTATCTATGTAAAAACACTTCAGTAAGCAAGGCTTAGCTCAATTTAGAAATGGAAAACATTAATTAGGCTATCATTTTAAAGACATTACATGGTTGAGTTGGCTTGAGATGGTGAAAACAATTGAATATTTATTGCAGAACCCCAAAATCTCAAAGACAATCAAAAAGGCATGTACCTGAAACATTCTGACTCGAGCAGCGCCTGTGGCTTAGTGAGTAGGGTGCTGGCCCCATATACCAAGGGGGGTGGGTTAGAACCCAGCCCGGGCCAAACTGCAACAACAACAAAAATAGCTGGACATGGTGGTGGGTGCTTGTAGTCCCAGCTACTCAGGGTGCTGAGGCAAGAGTATCACCTAAGCCCAAGAGCTGGAGGTTGCTGTGAGCTGTGACACCACAGCACTCTACCAAGGGCAACAAAGTTAGACTCCGTCTCTAAAAAATAAATAAAAGACTGGCTTGAGCCCAGGAGTTGGAGGTTGCTATGAGCTGTGATGCCATGGCACTCTACCCAGGGGGACAGCTTGAGACTCTGTCTCAAAAAAAAAAAAAAAAAGTTCTAATATTCAGAAAAAATAAGAAATAAAGAAATAAGGAACATATCAGGGCCTAATTGAACAAATCATTTAAAAAAAATACTACTTACTAGAATTTTGACCAAAAAATGGGTAAAGTATATCTTTTCTAATGATAATACTCAGTCCTATCTATCAAGCAAAATTATTATATAGTTTTCCCTAACTATTCACAACCATTTTTCTAAAAACATGGTACTTCAGAGTCCTCAACTAAAGCATTCAGTGCTAAAAGATAGTAACCTTTAAAAAAGAAATTTTTGCCCAATAGCACAGTCATTACAGGCATAGCTTGGAAATATTGTATAGTAGGCTCCAGGCTACTGCTAAAGCAAATATTGCAATAAAGCAAGTCAAGTAAAATTTTTGGCTTCCCAATGGTAATAAAAGTTATGGTGGCTTGGCACCTGTGGCTCAAGCGGCTAAGGTGCCAGCCACATACACCTAAGGTGGTGGGTTCGAATCCAACCCGGGCCTGCAAAACAATGACGGCTGCAACCAAAAAATAGCTGGACATTGTGGCGGGCACCTGTAGTCCCAGCTCCTTGGGAGGCTGAGACAGGAGACTCACTTGAGCCCAGGATTTGGAGGTTGCTGTGAGCTGTGATGCCATGGCACTCTACCCAGTGGGATAGCTTGAGGCTCCGTCTCAAAAAAAAAAAAAAAAAAGTTATGTTTAAACTATGCTATAGTCCAATAAGTATGCAATAGCATATGTCCAAA
>NW_003856695.1:0-1465 GCF_000181295.1 Otolemur garnettii | reverse complement strand
TTCTTTCTTTCTTTCTTTTTTTTTTTTTTTTTGAGACAGAGCCTCAAGCTGTCCCCCTGGGGTAGAGCAACCTCCAACTCCTCACAGCAACCTCCAACCCCTAGGCTTAGGTGATTCTCTTGCCTCAGCCTCCGGAGTAGCTGGGACTACATGCACAATGCCTGGCTATTTTTTTGTTGCAGTTTGGCCAGGGCCAAGTTTGAACCCACCACCCTCAGTATATGGGGCTGGCACCCTACCCACTGAGCGACTGGTGCCACCCTTTTCAAGTTCTTTAAAGTATGACATTAGTGTTTTGTTAGGGATTACATTAAATCTGTAGATTGCTTTGAGTAGTATGGATATTTTAATAATGTTGATTCTTGGCTTGGCGCCTGTGGCTCAATCGGCTAAGGCGCCAGCCACATACACCTAAGGTGGCAGGTTTGAATCCCCAGCCCGGGCCCGCCAAACAATGATGGCTGCAACCAAAAAATGGCCAGGCGTTGTGGCGGGCGCCTGTAGTCCCCAGCTACTTGGGAGGCTGAGGCAGGAGACTCGCTTGAGCCCAGGAGTTGGAGGTTGCTGTGAGCTGTGATGCCACGGCACTCTACCCAGGGGGCAGCTTGAGGCTCCTATCTCAAAAAAAAAAATAAAATAAAATAAACAGGCCATCCTTGGGCAAGTATGAGGCCTCAGGGTCAGGTTAGATATTCCCAACCTACCCCAATCCTCTTCCTGAGGGTTTTGAGAACCCTGCCCTGAGGAGGCAGAGGGGTAGCCAGAGTGAAAAAGAGGGGAAAAGGTCTGTTTCCACCTACCTCACAGATGTGCCTTCTTGTCTGGGAGCACAGAGAACTTGGTTTTGTCATCAGGGAACAACTAATGCCCACAAGGGTCTAAAAACCATACTGCCCTCTAAAGGGCAACTTACAGAGAGGAGTCAACATAGAAAATGATCCTGTTCAGAACTGCCCTCATCTCTACATACTGTCCCTCACCCCAGTAGGTTCTGAACACACAGTCACCCTGAATGGCTTTCAGTCAGCCAGAGAGGGAGAAAGGAACCTTTTTAAAATAGCTAAAGCTTGGTGAGCATTTTATATGTGCTAGGGAAGGTGCCAAGTGCCAATAGGTATCCACCACCCATTAAATGTCACGAAACAGGGCCCAGCATCTCCCCATTTGATAGAAGAGGAAACTGTGCCTCACAGACATCTAGCCCCTTCTGCAGCAGGATTATAGCCCAGGCAAGGAAGAGACAGGATTCAATAGAAGACTGGTTGAAAGCCAGAACCTAAGCTCTTAACCATAGGTGAGCTTTTCTCCTTAAAATGCGATGTTCAGAGGTGAGTAGAGAAAAGCCCTCAGTCCCAGGGCTCAAGGTTAATGACAGAACTCAGGAAGTGGGATTTTTTTTTTCCCCAGTGTCATTGAACTCTGTGTTCTTACCCTCCCAGAACAACTTTTCTTCCCAATTACATAA
>NW_003856694.1:0-1465 GCF_000181295.1 Otolemur garnettii | reverse complement strand
TTATGTAATTGGGAAGAAAAGTTGTTCTGGGAGGGTAAGAACACAGAGTTCAATGACACTGGGGAAAAAAAAAATCCCACTTCCTGAGTTCTGTCATTAACCTTGAGCCCTGGGACTGAGGGCTTTTCTCTACTCACCTCTGAACATCGCATTTTAAGGAGAAAAGCTCACCTATGGTTAAGAGCTTAGGTTCTGGCTTTCAACCAGTCTTCTATTGAATCCTGTCTCTTCCTTGCCTGGGCTATAATCCTGCTGCAGAAGGGGCTAGATGTCTGTGAGGCACAGTTTCCTCTTCTATCAAATGGGGAGATGCTGGGCCCTGTTTCGTGACATTTAATGGGTGGTGGATACCTATTGGCACTTGGCACCTTCCCTAGCACATATAAAATGCTCACCAAGCTTTAGCTATTTTAAAAAGGTTCCTTTCTCCCTCTCTGGCTGACTGAAAGCCATTCAGGGTGACTGTGTGTTCAGAACCTACTGGGGTGAGGGACAGTATGTAGAGATGAGGGCAGTTCTGAACAGGATCATTTTCTATGTTGACTCCTCTCTGTAAGTTGCCCTTTAGAGGGCAGTATGGTTTTTAGACCCTTGTGGGCATTAGTTGTTCCCTGATGACAAAACCAAGTTCTCTGTGCTCCCAGACAAGAAGGCACATCTGTGAGGTAGGTGGAAACAGACCTTTTCCCCTCTTTTTCACTCTGGCTACCCCTCTGCCTCCTCAGGGCAGGGTTCTCAAAACCCTCAGGAAGAGGATTGGGGTAGGTTGGGAATATCTAACCTGACCCTGAGGCCTCATACTTGCCCAAGGATGGCCTGTTTATTTTATTTTATTTTTTTTTTTGAGATAGGAGCCTCAAGCTGCCCCCTGGGTAGAGTGCCGTGGCATCACAGCTCACAGCAACCTCCAACTCCTGGGCTCAAGCGAGTCTCCTGCCTCAGCCTCCCAAGTAGCTGGGGACTACAGGCGCCCGCCACAACGCCTGGCCATTTTTTGGTTGCAGCCATCATTGTTTGGCGGGCCCGGGCTGGGGATTCAAACCTGCCACCTTAGGTGTATGTGGCTGGCGCCTTAGCCGATTGAGCCACAGGCGCCAAGCCAAGAATCAACATTATTAAAATATCCATACTACTCAAAGCAATCTACAGATTTAATGTAATCCCTAACAAAACACTAATGTCATACTTTAAAGAACTTGAAAAGGGTGGCACCAGTCGCTCAGTGGGTAGGGTGCCAGCCCCATATACTGAGGGTGGTGGGTTCAAACTTGGCCCTGGCCAAACTGCAACAAAAAAATAGCCAGGCATTGTGCATGTAGTCCCAGCTACTCCGGAGGCTGAGGCAAGAGAATCACCTAAGCCTAGGGGTTGGAGGTTGCTGTGAGGAGTTGGAGGTTGCTCTACCCCAGGGGGACAGCTTGAGGCTCTGTCTCAAAAAAAAAAAAAAAAAGAAAGAAAGAAAGAA
>NW_003856693.1:0-1465 GCF_000181295.1 Otolemur garnettii | reverse complement strand
TTTGGACATATGCTATTGCATACTTATTGGACTATAGCATAGTTTAAACATAACTTTTTTTTTTTTTTTTTTGAGACGGAGCCTCAAGCTATCCCACTGGGTAGAGTGCCATGGCATCACAGCTCACAGCAACCTCCAAATCCTGGGCTCAAGTGAGTCTCCTGTCTCAGCCTCCCAAGGAGCTGGGACTACAGGTGCCCGCCACAATGTCCAGCTATTTTTTGGTTGCAGCCGTCATTGTTTTGCAGGCCCGGGTTGGATTCGAACCCACCACCTTAGGTGTATGTGGCTGGCACCTTAGCCGCTTGAGCCACAGGTGCCAAGCCACCATAACTTTTATTACCATTGGGAAGCCAAAAATTTTACTTGACTTGCTTTATTGCAATATTTGCTTTAGCAGTAGCCTGGAGCCTACTATACAATATTTCCAAGCTATGCCTGTAATGACTGTGCTATTGGGCAAAAATTTCTTTTTTAAAGGTTACTATCTTTTAGCACTGAATGCTTTAGTTGAGGACTCTGAAGTACCATGTTTTTAGAAAAATGGTTGTGAATAGTTAGGGAAAACTATATAATAATTTTGCTTGATAGATAGGACTGAGTATTATCATTAGAAAAGATATACTTTACCCATTTTTTGGTCAAAATTCTAGTAAGTAGTATTTTTTTTAAATGATTTGTTCAATTAGGCCCTGATATGTTCCTTATTTCTTTATTTCTTATTTTTTCTGAATATTAGAACTTTTTTTTTTTTTTTTTGAGACAGAGTCTCAAGCTGTCCCCCTGGGTAGAGTGCCATGGCATCACAGCTCATAGCAACCTCCAACTCCTGGGCTCAAGCCAGTCTTTTATTTATTTTTTAGAGACGGAGTCTAACTTTGTTGCCCTTGGTAGAGTGCTGTGGTGTCACAGCTCACAGCAACCTCCAGCTCTTGGGCTTAGGTGATACTCTTGCCTCAGCACCCTGAGTAGCTGGGACTACAAGCACCCACCACCATGTCCAGCTATTTTTGTTGTTGTTGCAGTTTGGCCCGGGCTGGGTTCTAACCCACCCCCCTTGGTATATGGGGCCAGCACCCTACTCACTAAGCCACAGGCGCTGCTCGAGTCAGAATGTTTCAGGTACATGCCTTTTTGATTGTCTTTGAGATTTTGGGGTTCTGCAATAAATATTCAATTGTTTTCACCATCTCAAGCCAACTCAACCATGTAATGTCTTTAAAATGATAGCCTAATTAATGTTTTCCATTTCTAAATTGAGCTAAGCCTTGCTTACTGAAGTGTTTTTACATAGATACACACCTCCATAACTACAACTCAGATCAAGATACCATATACATTTCCAGCATCTTCTATAAGAGTCCTCCTTCTGGCTCGGCGCCTGTGGCTCAAGCGGCTAAGGCGCCAGCCACATACACCTAAGGTGGCGGGTTCGAATCCCCAGCCCGGGCCCACCAAACAACAA
>NW_003856692.1:0-1466 GCF_000181295.1 Otolemur garnettii | reverse complement strand
ACACACACACGTATACATACTCACACATACATATATATGTAAGTTTATTAGAAAATAAACACAGTCTGAAATTTGTGGAGAGTGATTATTCATAAATAGTATTAGAGAAATTGGTAGATTATTTGCAGGAAAAACAAAGTTAATTTCCTACTTTACTCCCCATGTGAAATAAATTCTAAAATGATTCAAGGATTAAAATTTTGCAACAAGACCATAAAGTAATCATAGATGACATAGGTAAATATTTATCTTATTCCAAGCATAAAAAAAAAATACTTTAGAGTCTGTAAAAGTTTTAAGAATGTAAATGAAATTTAAAAGATATCAAACTTAGGGCTGGGCAAGGTGGCTCACGCTTGTAATCCTAGCACTTTCGTAGACCAAGGCAGATGGATCACCTGAGCTTAGGAATTTGAGACCAGCCTGAGCAAGAGCAAGACCTAGTCTCTAAAAATAGCCAGGCGGCACCCACTATGTGGCTGGCACCTGTAGTCCCAGCTCCTTGAGAGGCTGAGGCAAGAGGACCCCTCAAGCCCAAGACTTTGAGGTTGCTGTAAGCTATGACACCAGGACACTCTACCAAGGGGAATAAAGCAAGACTCCGTCTCAAAAAAAAAAAAAAAAATGATATCAAATTTGGAGAACAATGTCATTATATGAAGAGTTTATCTATATACCAAGAGAAAAACATTTTTTTTTTTAGAGACAGACTCTCACTATGTCGCCCTTGGTAGACTGCCATGGTGTCACAGCTCACAGCAACCTCCAGCTCTTGGGCTTAGGCGATTCCCTTGCCTCAGCCTCCCAAGTTTCTGGGACCACAGGTTCCTCCACAACGTCTGGCTGTTTTTTTGTTGCAGTTTGGCCAGGGCCAGGTTTGAACCTGCCACCTTCGGTTCCTGGGGCCTGTGCCCTTCTCACTGAGTCATAGGCGCTGCCCAACAGAAAAACATCGTAATAGAAAAATGGGAGGGAAGTAAAGTGGCATTTCACTCACACATATACGACAGAAATGGTGATTAAACACAGAAAAATGCAAGTTACTGATCACAAAAGAAATGTAAATATATGGCCACAGATGCTGACTGCTCTGCCATCTTCAGTCCTGCGTAAGAGGATTATAGTCCCTCTGCTAACCCACAATGGACAGAAAGCATAAACTAGAAATATATCCAGACTGTTTTATCCCTATGAGTTCTGGGGAATTATTTGTTACTTTAGCACAATTTAGCCGAATCTAACTGATACAATCAATAAGGGGCAGTCTGAAATTAAAATTATGGTTGTTACTTATTATTATTTACCCTAATATTACTTCTGTAACTACTACCTATAATAAATAAACTTCTATGACAAAAAAAAATATTACATAGATAAATAGAACTATAACAAGATGTCAAGAATAATGATTTAGGCTCAGCGCCTGTAGCACAGTGGCTATAGCACCAGCCGCATACACCGAGGGT
>NW_003856691.1:0-1466 GCF_000181295.1 Otolemur garnettii | reverse complement strand
TGTGTCTGTGTTCCCACGCTGTCTGTCCCCGTGCGTTGTGTATGTGTTTATCACTATAACACGTGTGTGTCTGTGTTCCCATGGTGTCTATGCCCGTGCGTTGTGTGTGTGTTTATCACTCTCCTGTCTCCCTGTGTCTCCACCTGCACCTGGGCTATCTCTCATTTTGTCTGTGTCTGGATTAGTTCGAGATCCTTGTCTTCAAGATCAGAGATTCTTTCTTCTGCTGGTGTAGCCTGTCGCTGAAGCTTCCTACTGTACTTTGAGATTCCCTAAGAACTCTCGTTTCTTTAAGCTCTGCTCTGTCCTTCCTTACGTTGTTTACTGACTTTTCATTGCCGTCCTGAATGTCTTTTGGCTTCTTTGCGCTGGTTTTCAACTTTCTCTTCAATTCCATTCACTGTCTTTGCCGTCCATATTCTGAATTCCATTTCTGACATTTTGACACTTTTCCACTGCGGTAGGTCCACTGTGATCCCTGAGGGCAGCTGGTCTGATTTGTCCTTTCCGTTCCCAGTGTCCTTTTGCTGGACTCTTCTCACCTGATTCCTCTTCTGTCAGCTCAAGGAGGACAGGTTTGCAGCACACCTGTTCTCTCCTGGGAAGTCTTGGTGAGGAGGAGGAGAGAATCCCCAGTGGTAGTTTTATGACATGGTCTTAGGATTTGCCTTGGTGGAGAAGGGCAGACGCACTGAGAGCCTAGACTGCAGTTGTCCTGTGTTGTCTCATCCCCTGCGATTGTCACAGTTCAAGACTTGAGGAATTGTGGGCTGTTCCCCAGGTGGCTGTTGGAAGCTAAATGGGGGTTGGGTGAGCCCCTCTCCACCCAGGCTGGTGCCACGGGAGGGAGGTTGCTGTGCCCAGGCTTCCCTGCTGCAGTGAGAGTGGCCGCTGGGCGAGGGCACCTTGGCAGTGGTCATGGTGTCCGTGCTGGCGGCATTTGCTCCAACGAGGTCTCTGTGCAATTGTGGTCAAGGCTAGCCAGTCCCTGGTGGAGTACTGGACGGCAGAGGCGATCCGCGCTAGGTGCGCATGGGAGCCACAGAGCAGGACCACAGACTCAGGGGGCAGTGCAGGAGCTCTTGGGCAGGGCCCCAGGACCGTGGTAGCTGGAGAGCCTGGAGCCGTGTTCAGACAGGCCTCAGGGGCAGCGACCCCAGAGAGGAAGCCTGGGCGTCCCCACTGTGCCTACTCCCTGGTGCAGTGATGCGGGGCGGACTCCTGCCAGCTCCTGCTCGGCCGGCCGGCAGGTCTGTGGGAGGGGGTCCCCCGCCCACCTCGGGGAGCAAGGTTCCTCCTTGGTTCCTCCTCCTGTCCTTCCCTGTATGTGCTGATGCCTCCTCCGTGTCCCTGTTGACCTGGCTGAAGTGGATCACCCTGTCACCTTCCCCTTCACTCTGAACGTCCCTGTCACTTCTCTCTCCAGGAAAACCATGCGTAGCTTCCACTCGGCTCCTTGAGAGCAG
>NW_003856690.1:0-1467 GCF_000181295.1 Otolemur garnettii | reverse complement strand
TATAAGTGGTTTTTCTCAAGTATTGTCATTTTGACTACTAAAGAATTAGATGAGGTAAGAAATTTCAGAAAAATTTGTTTTACATATTGCCTACTTCAGTGATCACTTCAGAGCAATGTAGATTATTTGACTCTCAATGATGTTTGTCTATGGAAATTATAAAATGGCACTTCTTGTGGCATTTTAGAATTTTCCTGAGATAGTTCATGTGGTATCACTCAAATGATTCTTGTTCATAAGGCACCTCTTTAGCTGAAAGAGAAACGAGAATGATGTATGCATTTTTCTCTACCCTCACTGAGTCTGGCCTGTGTGGGCATACAACAGGCTTCTATAAAATCTTTGATTGCAACATACATGATTTTAGTATGTGATTATTTGTAAACATGTAAAGAGATTGTTTCTTTAGCACAGTGCAGTGTGCTGCTTACTATCAAATCTTAGCTGAGTTCTTGAGTGCCGTGTAACAGTCAGGAGCTTTGTTTAGTGACAAAATATTATTTAATCTTGCTTTATTTAGTCAGTATGTTTTCATTTTCTTTTGCTTCTAGACCAAGAGCAGTGATGACCTTTTGGCTGGAATGGCTGGAGGGGTAACAGTGACTAATGGTGTCAAAGGAAAGAAAAGCACCTGCCCACCTGTAGCGCCTTCAGCATCTGCCCCTGTCATGACCACCCTGGAGAGCAAAGCCAAGATCAGCACAGGTATGTGCACACTCGGTCTGAGTCAGCTGCGTTTTCATTTGAAATAGGCAAAGTGCATTGGTGTTTAGGGTGTCCCATCTAATTATAGGCAATTTTAGACATACACAAAAGTGGATAGATTGATATTTTAATCCCATGTGCACCTCACCATCCCTTACCCTTACTGTTTTGAAGAACATTCCAGGTATCATATTTGTTTGGCGGGTCCGGGCTGGGGATTCGAACCCGCCACCTTAGGTGTACGTGGCTGGCGCCTTAGCCGGTTGAGCTATAGGCGCTGAGCCTTTAAAACAGATCTTTAACTTTTATCTGTACTCTTTCATTTCCAGGAGAAGTAAAAATAGGTTTCTTCACTATTTTTCTTAGATAATAATTTCATAGTCTCATTAGTCATCATGTTTACTTTCTTTTTAAAAAGCTCATGATATTTTCAAAATAATCTGTTTCTTTGGCGGGTGGAGAGACAAAATTTTGCTCCGTTGGCCAGGCTAGAGTGCAGTGGTGTCACCCAGCTCAGGGCAACCTTCCAACTCCTGGGCTCAAGTGATCCTGCCTTAACCTTCCCAGTAACTGGGACTACAGGTATGCACCACCATTCCTAGCTAATTAAAAAAAGTTTTTCTTTAGAGATGGGGTCTCTTGCTTAGGCTGATCTTGAACTCCTGGGCTCAAGCTATTCTCCCGCCTCAGCCCTTAAAGTGCTAGGATTAGCCACTGGGCCCAGCCAAAAATAATCTTAATAAAATATAAATAAATAGGCTT
>NW_003856689.1:0-1467 GCF_000181295.1 Otolemur garnettii | reverse complement strand
TCTGTAATACTGAAAATTACAAGGATGGGTTCATTCGTAGCGCTGTGTCTGAGGCATAAAATCCAATAAACCTTGTGTAACTGCCATTAAAAATAGAAACCTGTTTTTCCTGGACACGAGTCTGGGGGATTCTGCCTCACTGTCCAATCAAAGGGAAACAGGTACAGAAAGTCAGGCATCAGCTCTGCAGTTACTAAAATGATTCATTTTATTGTCCCAGCTTCCCAGGAACACCTTAAATAGTCACCTGGCACTTACTCTCCTTGCAGTCTTTTTGGGAATACCATTTACATTTTGCTTTTCCCTGTTAGGAGACATCCCCGTTTACACCTTCAGTGATGCCACAGGATCACTAGGGAAGGTCTTTGGGAGTTATTCACTCTCTCCCATCCTGACGTTGCCATAAGGAGTCCATTCACCTGTCACTCACGCCCATTAGAGAAGCAGATGATAGATCAATATGTTCACTTGATTGATAGAAATGGCAGCGATTCTGGAAAGCAGGGAGGATATGTCCTTAGAGAGCTCCTCTGCCCTCCTGTTATCCTTTGTTATTTTTATACTTTCATAGCCAAAGCAAACATTAGCAATGTTATCAATCATCATAGCACACATTAAACAGAGCTCCCACATAGGTTCAAGGTTACAATATATTCCCTGAATTTCAAAGTGGTCACATGTTCAAAGCATTCCTACCCTCAACTACATTAATAGCTAGTACACAGCTATGATTTAATAAAATTAATTAATTAATTAATAGCTTGTCAACACTTTACTAAGCATTGAAGAGCACTGGGTCATTGACCAGCACTATGGGCCTTGGAGCATCCAGTCTTCTAAGTTTGTCTATGTCAGAAGGCCTTGTAAGTGAATTAGTAACTCCAGCTGGTGCCACATGGGCCCATGTGGTCCTGCCAGGGCCTGCTAGCAGCACCATTCTTGTCCTGGTTACTTAGGATAACAGTGGTGACATCATTAAGAGAGATGAATGAAGTATTTCCCATCTTGCAATTACTACCCTAGATAAAGTGAGAAGAAACTGTAAATGTGTGTTGGTACCGTACTGTTTTCATGCGCTTATTTTATATTCTATCTATATGTCTGTTACATTAATCAGACAGATGCCAGGATTTTGCCACCCTTTGGGAAGGCAAAGAGTCTAGTGGTATAGGTGTCACACGTACATTGTGTAATTCTAGGTAAATTAACTTTTGGGGGCTTTCATTACTAATTATTAGGATAATAATAGTATCTATAATGTAGATTTCTTGGGACTAGTACATGAAATAATACCTATTATGCCCCTATCAGAACGGACGGCACATGCACATATTCTGTGAGGGTTAGCTAGAACTAATATTATCATCAGCACAATATTGTAATTACTGTTAATTTTCAGCATGCCACACTGTCATTTGAGTTAGCTTAGAATCCTGAGTTTAAAACTATGGATGAGATGGCAAAATA
>NW_003856688.1:0-1467 GCF_000181295.1 Otolemur garnettii | reverse complement strand
GCTTCTTGGCTGTGGAGTCCCGTGGTCTCTGGCAGTCTCTGGCAGGGTCTTGCAGGCTCCGGCTGTCAGAGTAGTCCATACAGGGTGCCCTCCCCAACCCCGAGAGTTGTTTTGTTTTTCTTTTTGTTTTTTATTGCTGGGGGTTCATTGAGGATACAGAGAACCAGGTTACATTGATTGGTTTTGGTTTTTTATTGTTGGGGAATCATTGAGGGTACAAAGATCCAGGTTACCCTGTCTGCATTTGTTAGGTAAAGTCCCTCTTCTAATTATCCCTCCCCCTAGAGGTGTGTCACAAACCATGACACCCTCTCCCCCCAATCCGGGTATTTTAAGTTAGCCTCCTTCACTGAAAGACCAGGATTTGGTCCAATCCCAAAGCTACTTGGTGACCTAAACTCCTCAAAAGCTACCTGATGGCCAATTTCGTTAAGAAACACTTACAAGCTAAACCTTTGTGTCATCTGACTAAGAAATAAAAACTACCCAATTGGTATTTTGGCACAATTAATGGATCTATATTCAAAAATGAGACCCTGCAAATAGATGGAGTATCTGAGGGTCTCCCACAGTCCTCTTCCCACCCAGAAATGTCCTGCCAGGCAGTTAGGTGAACCTCACACTGATGAGGACAGTGACTAAGAGTACAGTGGTCAGAGAGGGAGAGTGGAAGAACATGTCCTCAGAGAGGCCATATTTCTGTCCTGCTGGGCGAGACTGGAGGACATGGCCAGAGTGGGGCCAGGAAACTCCCCACAGGACCTCGGGCAGGGTGGGCCAATCCTCACCTTTCCAGGTCCACAAGTTCTAGCCCTGACCCTGGCTCTCACCCATGTATGGTCTGAGGTATGTGAGGGTAGCTCAAATGACCCTGAAGTCACACTGTGGTCTGTGGTACAGCCTGCACAATGTCCTACCTGCCAACTTTGTTTGTTGAAGGCAGAAGATATTTCAAAACTAAGAGATGTGCAGTAAATTGGCCTCTCGTTGATTTTGCTTCATTTAAAGGAGATTACAAGACAAGATATGTGAAAACAGGTCAGTAGACCTTAAACAAGAAAGAGATTTACAAGTTTAAGGACAAGGATGTTGCATTACAAAAAAGTAATATTTGTTTTAGAAATTAGTTAACATTTTGTATGGATTGCAGGGGATGAAGCCAGTATATGAATAAGGTTTCAAACCACCAGGATAGTGTGGAGTGGGACTTGAGGATGACAGGCACACTTCATCACATCCCCATCAGGTCACAGAGGCCAGTTGGTCTACAGCTCTCTGCCAAATTGGGGTGCTAGGGACTATGGCATCGAGGCTGGCAAAATGCAGTGCATGTTGCAAGCACTCCCCACTCATTCAGACCTGGGCAGTACTTCCAGCCCAGATGCCCCGTATGTATGTATCCAGACTCACGAAGCAGCCTCTGCACTCAAAGTGAGTTCACATGTTGTAGTTGGCAGGGAGGCAACA
>NW_003856687.1:0-1467 GCF_000181295.1 Otolemur garnettii | reverse complement strand
TGAAGCTGCCACCCGTTCTTCCCTCACCCTCTCCTCGTCCTTGCCCTAACCAAGTGTGCAGTTGGGACAGTCATAGTCTGTCCTGTCCATGAGTTCCTGATGTGTTCAGATACGTGGTCTCCGTCCGTAAAATAGCAGGAAGAAACCAGCTTTTAAATACTAAGGTGCGGATGTGTGGGAGTACGCCTTGGGAGCTCTGAAGCACAAGAGATGGAGAAACCATAATCTGTGCTTTTGAAAGCCATCCAATTTCCCTTTATTTACAGCCTCTGAGCCATTTCACAAATTGAAAAGCAACCATTCAGCCATTTCATGTTTAGATTATTACATATTTAAGAGATCCTCATGCCTTTATCAGCAGGCAGTAGCCCTCTCGTTGAACAAATACAGATTAGAGGCAAATGAAGAAATTCCTCTACATCAGTGGTTCTCAAACATGGGCGATGGTGATTTTGCAGTCCAAAGGACTTCTGGCAGTTTGTAGGGATTATTTTTTTTTTTTGTTACAAGTGGGGGCTGTTGAATGCTACTAGTGTCTAAACATCTTCAGGGCACACAAGCCCCAAACCCATCCCCACATTACAAAGAGGTGTGTGGCCTGAAGTGTCAGCTCGTACCAGAGTTGAAATTTCCCAATCTGAGCAAAGATATGAAGCCAAATCATATCCTAAAATATTAAATCTAATTCACAAATGTTTACCATTGTAAGAAAAATCGTTAGAGCTTGTATTATTTACTGGTAAATAGCAGAACTATTGTAAGCTTCATGGCTAAAAAAAAAAATGCACATGTCTGGGCAGCCGCCTGTGGCTCAAAAGAGTATGGCACCAACCCCATATACCGGAGGTGGCGGGTTCAAACCCAGCCCTGGCCAAAAACTACACAAACACACACACACACAAAATGCACATTTATTATTTCAGAAATTCTGTGGCTCAGGGGTCCAGACACAGTTGGGTGTCTACAAGGTCACAGTCATAGGACGGCTCTGGGCTACTTCTCATCTAAAGTCTGGCCTGGTGAAGAATCTATTTCCCAGGGCATTGGTCCTGGCTCTTGTGTCACAGTTTTTATCCTGGCAGCTCCCAGTGTCAGAACCAGGACGGAGTGTCTTCTTGCAAGCTGGCTGTTAGAATTGGACATAATGTAATCATGTGGGCCTAAGCACAAGTCCATCACCTTAGCTGTATTCTCTAAGGTATGGATACTGGAATTTCGTATTTAGTAGATTCTTGGTCTCGCTGATTCGAAGAATGAATCCACAGAACCACAGATCAGTGGTAAAACAAGATTTGTCTTAAAGAAAAGAATACAAAAGCACCAAAGCTTCTGGCAGAGTTAAAACACACAAGTTAGGTGAAAAAAGTTCTCTCTCTCTGGGCTTTTTGTGCAGGAGTATAGATAGTCGCATGGGTTCCTTGGAGTTACACGAGGCCAGGACTTGGTAAAAAATAAATGGACACAATC
>NW_003856686.1:0-1467 GCF_000181295.1 Otolemur garnettii | reverse complement strand
GCTTCTTGGCTGTGGAGTCCCGTGGTCTCTGGCAGTCTCTGGCAGGGTCTTGCAGGCTCCGGCTGTCAGAGTAGTCCATACAGGGTGCCCTCCCCAACCCCGAGAGTTGTTTTGTTTTTCTTTTTGTTTTTTATTGCTGGGGGTTCATTGAGGATACAGAGAACCAGGTTACATTGATTGGTTTTGGTTTTTTATTGTTGGGGAATCATTGAGGGTACAAAGATCCAGGTTACCCTGTCTGCATTTGTTAGGTAAAGTCCCTCTTCTAATTATCCCTCCCCCTAGAGGTGTGTCACAAACCATGACACCCTCTCCCCCCAATCCGGGTATTTTAAGTTAGCCTCCTTCACTGAAAGACCAGGATTTGGTCCAATCCCAAAGCTACTTGGTGACCTAAACTCCTCAAAAGCTACCTGATGGCCAATTTCGTTAAGAAACACTTACAAGCTAAACCTTTGTGTCATCTGACTAAGAAATAAAAACTACCCAATTGGTATTTTGGCACAATTAATGGATCTATATTCAAAAATGAGACCCTGCAAATAGATGGAGTATCTGAGGGTCTCCCACAGTCCTCTTCCCACCCAGAAATGTCCTGCCAGGCAGTTAGGTGAACCTCACACTGATGAGGACAGTGACTAAGAGTACAGTGGTCAGAGAGGGAGAGTGGAAGAACATGTCCTCAGAGAGGCCATATTTCTGTCCTGCTGGGCGAGACTGGAGGACATGGCCAGAGTGGGGCCAGGAAACTCCCCACAGGACCTCGGGCAGGGTGGGCCAATCCTCACCTTTCCAGGTCCACAAGTTCTAGCCCTGACCCTGGCTCTCACCCATGTATGGTCTGAGGTATGTGAGGGTAGCTCAAATGACCCTGAAGTCACACTGTGGTCTGTGGTACAGCCTGCACAATGTCCTACCTGCCAACTTTGTTTGTTGAAGGCAGAAGATATTTCAAAACTAAGAGATGTGCAGTAAATTGGCCTCTCGTTGATTTTGCTTCATTTAAAGGAGATTACAAGACAAGATATGTGAAAACAGGTCAGTAGACCTTAAACAAGAAAGAGATTTACAAGTTTAAGGACAAGGATGTTGCATTACAAAAAAGTAATATTTGTTTTAGAAATTAGTTAACATTTTGTATGGATTGCAGGGGATGAAGCCAGTATATGAATAAGGTTTCAAACCACCAGGATAGTGTGGAGTGGGACTTGAGGATGACAGGCACACTTCATCACATCCCCATCAGGTCACAGAGGCCAGTTGGTCTACAGCTCTCTGCCAAATTGGGGTGCTAGGGACTATGGCATCGAGGCTGGCAAAATGCAGTGCATGTTGCAAGCACTCCCCACTCATTCAGACCTGGGCAGTACTTCCAGCCCAGATGCCCCGTATGTATGTATCCAGACTCACGAAGCAGCCTCTGCACTCAAAGTGAGTTCACATGTTGTAGTTGGCAGGGAGGCAACA
>NW_003856685.1:0-1468 GCF_000181295.1 Otolemur garnettii | reverse complement strand
GCTTGAGCCCAGGAGTTGGAGGTTGCTGTGAGCTGTAATGCCACAGCACTCTGCCCAGGGGGACAGCTTGAGGCTCTGTCTCAAAAAAAAGAAAAGAAAAGTGATTGGCTCCTAAAGACCTAAACCCATGTCAGGTGACTCCTCTCAGCAGCAGGGCAGACTGAGTATATATCAGAATTCTTCTTTCTCAGTAGAGAGCCACAGGCTGTTGGGTGAGCATAGAACCATAGGAAAAAGAATTTAAATTGTCTGGAGGGGATGTTTCTATTAAATCACAAAAGCTTAAATGACTTACATTTTCCCAGCACCTGAATATCCTTGTTAAGTGCCCTGCAAGTTTCCCAGTGAGTATTTTAAATCAATGCTGCACATATACCCAATCCTATCCTCATAGCTCCACAATGACCCAAAATTTGTGGTCGCTTCCTTACTACCTTGTGAAAATACCCTCATAACAACTACTCAAGGACCACATCTTTTTATGCAAGACACATCCTTTTATGCAAGCACATCCTTTTATGCAAGGGAGAGAGTGGGGGGAGGGGGAAGGCACATCCTCCGAGTCCCTAGTTGAGAACTTCTCTTGTGTGCTCACTGTGGGAGGCTGAGGCAGGAGGATCATTTGAGCTCAGGAGGTCTTTTTGGTTTTTTTTTTTTTTGAAGACAGAGTCTCAAGCTGTCGCCCTGGGTAGAGTGCCATGATGTCACAGCTCACAGCACCTCCAACTCTTGGGCTTAAGCAATTCTCTTGGCCTAGCCTCCCAAGTAGCCCACCACAATGCCCAGCTATTTTCTTTTTGTTGTTGTTGCAGTTGTCACTGTTGTTTTAGCTGGCCTAGGCCGGGTTTGAACCTGCCAGCCTTGGTGTATGTGGCCAGCACCCTACCAACTAAGCTACGAAAGCTGCCAGAGCTCAGGAGGTTTTAAACCATCCTGAATAAGAGCAAGACCTTGTCTCTACTAAACATAGAAAAAATTAACCCATGTCATGATGGGCATCTGCAGTCCCAGCTACTCAGGAGGCTGAAGGTGGAGGATAGTGTAAACCCAGGAGTTCGAGGTTGCTGTGAGCTAGGCTGACACCCTGCCACTCCAGCCTGGGCAATAGAGTGAGGCTCTGTCTCAAAAAACAAAGCATCTGCCCCTTCCCTTGTCCTTCTCTGTCGCCTTCCACCCCTCTGCCCCTCATGATAAGCCCTTATAGCTCAGCCCACTCAGCATGAAATAGTATCTGCAGATCCAGGTGTCTTTCTGGACCTGTTGAGCACAGACTTCAGACACTTGTGTATGTGGCCTGTGTTGTCCAGATCCAGGACTGGCCATGGGCACAGATGTCTGAACTGATGGCTCAGAAGGCCAGGCTGTTTCCACCAGCCTCACATGGAGGGTATCATTCTGAATTAAGATCTCATTTCTCAATCCCAGTGATCACAACAATCATTGAAAAGTGATTGGCGGCTCGGCGCCT
>NW_003856684.1:0-1468 GCF_000181295.1 Otolemur garnettii | reverse complement strand
AATCCAATGTATCCCTAAACTATTATATCAGCATGTAACTAATATAGAACTATTAATATCTTTCATTTTTTTCACAACAAGTCTTCAAAATCTGAGGTGTATTTTATGTTTCACACATGACACCCATCTCATTTCAAAGACTCAGTGGTCACATGTGGCCACAGCTACCATAGTAGACAGCACATTTCTAAATCATTGAGTTTCAGATTTTAGGGAGTCTAAAAATCCCCTGAAGAGAAATTGTTACAAGTTTAGATTGGATGTTCTCACTTAGAGAGTCCAGAAGGTCCAGATGGGAATCAGGACTCTACATCTTAACACGGTCCTGATTTTTGTGCAGGAGATAAAGGGGACTATATTTGATAAAAGGCTGCTATATAAAAATCTCTAAAGCTCTTCTAACACCAATTTTATAGTTGCTAGAATTTTCAGGAACTTCGGTAAGCATATAGTGTTTCTAATAGCATCTAATTCTTTGGAAAATTTGTTTAGAGGAACATATTAAATTTCAAATCTTTGAGGATTTTTAGCAAAGCCACAGGGCAAGTTAGAAATGATTGGGGCCGTCTTAGTTCCAGTTTACATTCCTTCCCCAGAGTAAAGGGACAGATGGATGAGAGGCAGCTTCAGTGTCACTTTCCTTATTGCCAGAGATGAAGAAACTTATTCATTTTGATAATCACTGAGAGCTTTGGATTCTAGGAAACAAATTAAACCCATATGATAGATCTCAGCTTAAAAAAAAATCCTGCTCACATTCTAAATCATTAGCAGCATATGGTTTATTTTTACTGCTTTATTACCTTTGTTATGGTGAATTTCCCACAGAATATGAAACTCATGTACTTTCCTATAGGCTTTACCAGATGTCTCATTTTTGTCTGATAGTTTACTTGTCAAAAATATAAATGACGACTATTTGGAAAGTCTGACATCACTATGTAAATTGTTTGGAGATATATATGTGTGTGTGTAGGGGTTTAATTCGTTAACCCATATATATATCAGTGTTTTCTAAAACATTTTAATAACTCAAACCTCTCAAAATGTTCTATGTATGTTAGCCTAAGCTTCTGTTTTAAAAATAAATGACAGTTTTTCATTATTTTCCAACTTAAAGGGATTAATTCCATTCACTCACCATATCTACAACTCATTTCCCTTTAATATCAAGTCCAAGGTCTTCTTAGACTATCTGTCCCTTCTGTAACAGTACTAAAAATACATCTTTCTCTAAGGATGCTTCCTTTATTGACATAAATCCAATCCATTCATTCCCATAATCAGTAATTGTCCAACATATCTTTTAAAGGTATTTTCTTTCCAAAAATATGTACTTTTAAGTGAGGTATGAAATGTTTTAAGCTTTATCACAAAAGATTTGGGGATATAAACTTTTGAGTCAATCTATGCTATTCAAGATTTTCTGCAAAATTTCTTGATAACTTTGGGAGAAAAGTAATCTATC
>NW_003856683.1:0-1468 GCF_000181295.1 Otolemur garnettii | reverse complement strand
TATAATAAACTTTCCTCTCCAAGTGGATACATATCATTCAAATTCTTGAAGTGCTTTTGCTCAGCTGAACTTAAAGTTTGCAGTAATTTTGCATGCCAAGTATATGTTAAATCTGTGCACCTATTTCAGAAATTGAATATTTTCATCATTCATGATTTTAGTCATTGAAATGATTCACACACTTTCTAAAAATATATCAAAGTTTGAAACTCTGAAGAGATTAAAAATACCAACTCTTTATAGCAGAAAATCATGTAAAATTGTTTTCCTTAAAAATTATATTGTTTTGGATGTGTGTACTTAAAAATTCAGAATACAAACCATTGTTGTCTGGATGCTTTACATACATTTTCTCACCCAATAGCAGTCAGTGATAAAGTGTCTAACGGACAAAGGGCCAAAATGTCTTTCCTTTCTTTTTCTTTTTTTTTAATTTTTTTTTTTTTTGCTGGGGCTATATGGGACCAGCACCCTACTTCTTTGAGCCACAAGCACTGCCCACATTGAATGTCTTTCTTTACCAAATCTTTTCAGTTTGCAAAATCTGTATGGGAGCCCGCACAGGTCCAACATAACCTGTTACACTCGACTTAGTGTGAACTTGATGATTTTTATGGGTAAATGACACAAACTGGTTCTTGGTTAACAAATTATTCTCTTTACCATTGACAATTTCCACAGAGTGCTCCTGCACTTTCCCTCAGAGAAAGCAGGTGTCTTGTTCTATCTCTCTACTTGATGTCCACTGAATTGGGAGGCGTTTTAATACTGATTACAGCAATGTAATTTATTGAATGTCATTTAGTATAAATATACTGAATTGCCATAAAGAGTCAGTGAATTGCAGTAACAAAGGAGTCTCCTACATAGAAAATGATGTGCAAATAGAAAAAAAACACCCAACCTAATAAATTAAAAAAAAAATCGCTTTTACAAGACAAATCCCATTGTAGCAAGTCTGTTAAAGCTGACAGTTTTTATAAGGGCTGCTTGTAATAAGTGATCCCTCAGGGAAGTTGTAGAAAAAAGTTCTTTGTACATAATTTTATATAATGGCAATAGTTACAGTGGAATTTGGACTCCAGAAAATAAAAAGGGAGTTCATTATGATATTCCTTCCAAGTTTATGAGCTTATGAATATTTTTCATAGTTTGGTGTCCCTACAAGAAAATATATTTTTCATAAATGTATCATGCCACATTTAACTACATACATGTGAATATTTCTTTATATGTACCTGAAGGTTTATGCTTATTCCTGTTAAAATTTAAATACACACAATAATTCTTCACCCTTCATTTAAAAAACACTTTCAAGTTTGTTGTTTTTCTTTGAACACAAAACTAAAGGGAATTGTCACTTTTTTTAAGAACTTCATATTTCTACCAGCAGGATCACTGTCAGTCAACTTTGCCCCTGTACATTCACGTGTAATTTTAGATTTTTGAGCTTCAGGATATAGTATGG
>NW_003856682.1:0-1468 GCF_000181295.1 Otolemur garnettii | reverse complement strand
TGATCATTGGGATTTCCGGTCTTATCTGTGCAGGACCAGTGAATTACATATGGATAGAAAGATCTGTCATTGCAGTACTTTATAGAGTTCAGATCCAGAGCTCTGAGATTTTCACAGTCCTTTCACACCTTCATTTTATTTCATTCTCCATGAGCTCTATCAGTTTTATAGAACAGCCAGCTCTGTTCCCACAGGTCCGGAGAACTTGAGGGGAGCTGTCCAAGGTCACATGGATAAGAAAGGGCCAAATCCAGAATAGAACCCAAATATTGTAGTTGCTTCAAGAGACCAATTCCATCACAGCTCTGTGCTTCACTTTCCTCCACTTGAAAAGATTTCCATTTTTCATTTTTATGGATTGAATTATCTCTTCCCCTGTATTCATGCACACACATAAAAAGATACACAGTAGAATCTCTGTAAGTTGAGCAAAATAAGGGACTATAAAAAATTGGCCAACATATGGAAATGATCAACATAAGGAACCAGGCCCGCTGTACTGATGGGGGCATGTGGTGCATGTCCAGTCTATGAAAAGTAGGTCAACTTAAGGAAATGGTCAACGTAGGGAGGTGGTCAGCTACGCAGGTTCTGCAACCTCAGGACTTTGGAATGTGATCTTTTTTGGAAATAGAATTGTTATCAATGTGACTAGTTATGAGGAGAACATACTGGAGTAGTGTGGGTCCCTAGTCCACTATAACTCCCATCCTAGTAAGAATATGGCCATGTGAAGACAAGGGCCAAAGCAGGAATTATGCATCTACAAACCCAGAAATGCCACAGATTGCCAGAAAACCACCAAAGCTAGAAGAGGCAAGATAGGATTCCTTTTCAGCTCTCAGAAGGAGCATGACCCTGCTGACTTATTTTGGATTTCTCACCTTCCAGAACTATGAAACAATACATTTCTGTTGTCGTAAGCCAATTAGTTCATGGTACTTTGTGATGGCAGCCCTGGGAAACACAATCAGGCAGCATACAAGGTCCTCCCTATGACAGTTCAGAAAAGTTTCAATCACTTCATATTCTTTCTCTT
This sequence comes from Otolemur garnettii, assembly GCF_000181295.1. NCBI lineage: Eukaryota > Metazoa > Chordata > Mammalia > Primates > Galagidae > Otolemur > Otolemur garnettii. Next base: position 429 of record NW_003856682.1, on the reverse strand, counting down.
CTTCTTAGTTGCTTGTCCTTTTAATCTTCTTAAATCCCTTTTCACTTTTTGATACAGGCTCTCTTTGATGTATTTTTGGAGTGGTGTGCTTCCTCTTTTTGTATTTTTTTCTTTTTCTTAGGACTTCCTTTGAAATCCTGTCTCCTTTCAATATGTTTTTAAACTTCACCCTCCCCATGAAGGTTTCTCTGCCTACCTCTCTCCTCCTCCTCTGTCAACCTCTCTCCTCCTCCTCTGTTACTACCTAAGGCATGTATGACAATGATGATCAGAATTGTATTCAAATGTTATTTGTGTGTCAAATATTTTGCAGTCAATTATTTTACAGTGTGTTCTTGGAACAGACAGAACAAAGTTGAGTTGAATTGCATTGATCAGGAACCGGAAACTGCAGGGTGTTATTTTAGTTTTTGTATATATGCATCTCTT
>NW_003856681.1:0-1468 GCF_000181295.1 Otolemur garnettii | reverse complement strand
AAAAAAAAAGAATAAGAAAAGAAAGAAGAAATAGTAAAATGAAACAAATGAGAGAGAAGAAAATTTATTTGGTGATATGTGAGACTAGATTGAACAGTCTATATGTCTAATAAAGGTAAAACTGTCTAAAGAATACCATGAGAAAAAGAAAAAAGCAAGCAAGGAGCAAATGGAATGACGTCTTTAAAACACTATAAGTAAAAGATAATTTAAATAAATTTTCAATCTAGAATTTCACATCTAGAAGAGATGCCCTTCAAAAATGTGGGCAATATAATTTTTCACACACTCAAATAAGTTGAGATATATGGCTACCAGATCGGAACTGCAAGAACAATGAAAGTATATTCTTCAGGCAGAAGGAAAATATTACTACATTGAACCTTGGATCTATACAAAGGAATTACAAGTTATTGGAGATAAATGTAAAAGATGGTTTTCATTAAAAGATAATTGAAAGTTAAAAGAAAAGTAACCATTGTGGATCTTATTACATGCATGAAAGAAAACATGATAATAGTAAAATCATGGAAGGGAGAGATGGAAATGTACTCTTGTAAGGTTCTTACACTATACATTAAGTGGTTTAATAGTATCGTAGGTAGATTATGACAAGATAATACATTTTATATATTCTAGAGCTACTACTAAAAATCAGTCAAGTAAAGAGGAATTCATAGAGAAGATAAGCATGGAACACTAAAAGTATTTGGATAAGAGGGAAAAAACAAATTATAGCTGGAACAAATAGAAAATCAGAGCAGGACAGTAAGTCCCAGATGTACTATCTTTCCAGCCAATACTATCTCACCCCTGTCTCTTCTTTCAGCTTTAGCCTCGCTTCTTTCAAGATGTGTTCCGTTTTCTCAGGTTCAGAAGAAATTAATTTTTTTTGTATGTATTGTGTCCCCCCTGATGCCTACCATCCTCTCACTTCTAGAGAATTCATGATTTAGCTCCTTTAACTGTAGAGGGAATTTCCTTCTCAATAAAATAGGCTTTCATGTTAATACTGAGTTACCTGATTCTCTGTCTCATCTAAATCCTACATGTGCTCGTCCTGCCTTCATACATTCTCTTATGGGTTTTTTTAGGTTTACATTTCCCTTTATAAGTATTTATACCATAGTCTCACATATACAAATAGTAAATTAGGAAGTTATTTCTGTGATCATATTTTAAAACAACTCTCTTACCTCACGCTATTATTTTTATTTTTGTTTTTGTTTTGTTTGTCTCATCATTTATTCCCTTTCTGAACCTCTGGAATCCTGACTTTGTACTCTCCTTCTTTTGTTTTTGAACATTTGGACATTCTTTCTGTATCAGTTTTGAAACTGGACTTCTCTACACAAGAAGAGAACTCAACCACACCAGCGTTAGAAGATAGTTTATTTTTCTCATGTAATTTGAAATCTGGAATGGGCAGTCCAGACCTCTTTTAGCTATTTTCAGAAGAAAAAAAAAA
>NW_003856680.1:0-1468 GCF_000181295.1 Otolemur garnettii | reverse complement strand
CAAGATTAAAGTTGGGAAAGTGGTGTCTCATTCAGGGTTGATTGATAGGCATTCCCTAGAGCTAAACACGCTCTAGCTGGGACCATCCCTCATTCTCCTACATAAAAAAAACCGATGCTCCTCCTACCTGGGGCTGGACCTGCGGATGCCGCCTCTTCCTGCCGCTGTGAAGGGCTCTCACCAGGGTGCTGTCTCACCCAGGTCTTGTCAGGGACAGAGGACCTGCCCCAGGTCACCAAATTCTGTTGCTGAAAGTTTGGTACTTGGGCTGACAGCCAGATGAACGGGACAAGTGCTCTGAAGAGAAGGAAAGAAAAGGTTATTACTCTGGATCAAATGAGGAGGACGAGAGACTCACATCTTAGCAAAAAAATCCACCGTCCTAACTCCAGCGATTTTCAACATGTGCACTGTGCCACACTGGTGTGCCATGAGAGGATCTTGGGTGTGCCACAAAAATTCTTATTCGTTAAATTATTTTTGAAAGAAGTTTAAAGCACAGTAAGTATATTCTTTTGTTTTTAATTTTTTTTATCAACATAATTTTAAGTGTGCCCTGGAAGTTTAACTATAGGTTCAAGTGTAAGGTGAGATAAAAAAGTATGAAAAACTCTGCTGTAATCTTAAATACGGAGCTTTTGGGGGGAGGGAAGTTCAGCTTCCAGCTATTGGTGTTTAACTATAGTTGATGATTTCTATTGACCTCACCTGTGGGGAAGAACGTCTCATGCTTTCTGCCTAGACAATTCCTGTGGTACCAAAAAACTAAAGAACAGGGAGGTGCCTGTGGCTCAAAGGAGTAGGGCGTCAGCCCCATATGCTGGAGGTGGTAGGTTCAAACCCAGCCCCAGCCCAAAACTGCAACAACAACAACAAAAAGAACTAAAGAACACTCCCTGTTCCTCTGATCACTGCCATGTGAAAGGATGCAGCTTTTAGTCCCCAGAAGGGTGAGAGGATTTTGAGGAGACAGCTCATAAAACACTTTGCTTTTGTTCAAGACTTTTCTCTGTTGCATTTTCTCTTATTACTGATGTGAGATGTCACAACTATATTCTATCACTCCAAGTTAGTGTCAATTGAAGTCTCAACAATCATTTAATTTTTCTTAAAACAGGAAAAAAGATGATGAATTGATTTAAAGCAATATATATTATTAAAACGGAAAACATTATCAAGTCATTAACAGGTTTTGAATGATACATATAAACACATAAACAGAATTTAACTGAGAAGTCCACATTTATACCTTTATATCATGTTCTATTTCCTAGTTACTGATTTTCTTTCAAAAGACTTAGAAGAGATGAAGCATAGGTGGGCAAAATTATAGCTCAGCCAATTTGTTAGTGTGATGAGAGAGATTTCCTACTGAGAACTCTTGTTGTAAAATAGCTCCCAGTACGGACACAACTTCGGGCAGACATCACAGTCAGACTTAGGAGAGTTTATGGTTTCCGTGAGACAG
>NW_003856679.1:0-1468 GCF_000181295.1 Otolemur garnettii | reverse complement strand
GGGAGAAAGGAAGGGAGGGAAGGGGGCAGGGTGATTGGCAGGATCTTACCTAATGAGCACCATGTCAGGATGTTCAGCACGCCCCCTGGGTGAAGGGCTCAGCTACAACTTGAACTTTACCTTAGAAATGAAAACAATGTAACCTAAACATTTGTACCCTCATATCAATCTGGGAAAAAAAAAGAAATTGGCAAGTTTGTTTTACATGTATATTGCTAATTCTCATCCCAATCATTCAAACATGGTATGTAGCTTTTCCCATGGCTTAACATTTTTTCTGAGTAAAAATGGAAATTATGCTGTTGTCAAATAATGTGGATTTTGTGAAAGAGGAAGATGTGGATGGTTAAGTGACCAGGAATCCATAAATATAACTTAAGTTCTTCCTACATCTTATTTATTTATTTATTTATTTTTGGAGACAGAGCCTCAAGCTGTCGCTCTGGGTAGAGTGCCGTGGCATCACAGCTCACAGCAACCTCCAACCCCTGGGCTTAAGTGATTCTCTTGCCTCAGCCTCCCAAGTAGCTGGGACTACAGGTGCCCGCCACAGTGCCCGGCTATTTTTGTTGTTGTTGTTGTTTGGCAGGCCCGGGCTGGATTTGAACCCGCTAGTTCTGGTGTACGTGGCTGGCCCCTTAGCTGCTTGAGGTACAGGCGCTGGGCCCCTACATCATATTTATCAATTTATATATAGTTTTGTCTTTGCATAATGGCCTTATTTACATTTGATACTGGAAAAAAGCAATTTATTAATATAGGGCCAGAAATCTCAGCTTTTGAAGCCAGGATTGATGGATTAAATAAAAATGTTCATATATTGTTCATATATCCCCTGAATTAGAATGCGATAAAAGCCCTTTGTGATAGCTTTATTAAGGTATAAATGACAAATAACAAACTGTGCACATATAAAGTAGATAATCTGAGAATTGTTGGCATACTTTGACACCCATGGAACCATTACTGTAATCAAGGTAGTGAACATACCTTCTACTCCTGCAAGTTTCCTGTGTTCTGTGGTAAGCTCTCCCTTGAACCCTTCTCACTCCAGCTCCCAGTAAATTAGTGAGCAGCTTTTTGTCACTGTAGATTAGTTTGCAATTTCTAGAATTTTATAAGTGGAATTACATGGTACATACTCTTTTCTTGTCTGTCTTCTTTCACTCAGCTTAGATTGAGAAATAGCCACGTTTCACGTTCATCAGTGGTTCATCCTTTATTGCTGAGTTGGGATTTATTGTATGATGCATCGTATTTTATTCATCTGTTGATGGATGATTGTCTTATTTCTATTTGGGGGTTATTGTAAGTAAAGGTGCTATGAACATTCATGTGGAAATCCTTGTATGGGTGTACCACTTTAATTTTCTTGGGTAAATACCTAGGAGCAGAATGACCAGATCACAAAGAAGTTGTATGTTTAACTGTTTAGGAAACTTGTTGTTTTCCAAAGGGATTGTATCAT
>NW_003856678.1:0-1469 GCF_000181295.1 Otolemur garnettii | reverse complement strand
ACCTGGCAAAAGGCTTATTTAGCTTTTTAAAACATTTACATACATTTCAGAGAAACAGAGCAATAATTTACAAGTTTTCTAAAGTCAAAACTTTATGAAAATATTGGGCAAAGGGATCTTCCTCCTTATTTTTAACAAAGAAAATTAAGCCTCAGTTTTTAAATTTTTAATTTGTATTTGTTCTTATAATCCACACAGAATGGTACGGAATTCAATTTTGAATTGAATTATTCTTAGGTCTATAGTGCTTTTTAAGAGTATTTATTTTTGCAGATAATTTGCTATCTTATCATTTTTATAACTGGCAAAATTTAATTTCTTCATCAGGAGGTTAATACATATTTTTATTTCCACCTCAGAGTTAAAAGAATAAGTACTAAAAGCTTAAATTTTCCTGTAATCTATATACAGGACAATACCCGGCATGGTGGCTCATGCCTATAATCCTAGCACTCCCAGTTTCTGTGGCAGGGGAGAAGGCTAACTTTGGCTGGAATCCCACTCCTAGTTAAAAAGACTGACTTTTGTCCTTTCACATGTGCATGTTATAGCCCAATACCACAATATTACTGTATCTGGAGATAGAGTCTGCAGGAGATAATTAAGATTAAATATATCATAAAAATTGGGCCTGAATCCCATAGGACTGTGACCTTATAAGAAGAGAAAGACAGAGGTCTTATATGAGGATGCTGCAAGAAGGTGGCCATCTGCAAGTCAGGAAGAGAGCCCTCGCCAGGAACCAAATCAGTTAGCACCTTGACCTTAGACTTTCAGCCTTCAGAGCTATGAGAAAATAAATTTCTGTTCTTTAAGGTACCCAGTCCATGTTATTTTGTTATGGTATCCCAAGCAGACAAACAGACTCCCTCTTGTCATAAAGATATCAGAAGGTTATTTTCCTTAAGAGAAGGCCAATTAATTAACATAGGTGATCACCCTAATAAGGTGAATTTAGGATAAATTGTATGGAATAAATGGTGCGATCAAGTCCTCTTAGTTGAGGACTACTTACTATTTAAACAGAACAAGTGTGTAATGAGGTTGTTCCTGCTTGGCTATGTAAATGGTGAGATTTCTTTCTGTTTTTGCAATTTTTTAGCAGATTGCCTGAGACGCCCCTCACATTCTTATTTAGTATACATTTAATAATAAAACTGTCTCCTTTCTCTTCTACCTTTATGGAAAGATTTTCAGGGTTGTATGACAATTGTTTTCTATAATTATTTTCAGTTGAGATATAATTGTACATATTTATGGGGTACAGTAGGATACTTTGATACACAACGTGTAATAATCACATCTCAGGATAATTAACATATTTCCTCAAACACTTAATTACTTCTTTGTGTTGGAAACAGTAAATGTCCTCTCTTTAAGCTATTTGAAAATATACAACAAATTATTGTCAACTATTATCATCATATAGTACTATAGAACATTATGACTTATTCTTTCTCATGTTTTCC
>NW_003856677.1:0-1469 GCF_000181295.1 Otolemur garnettii | reverse complement strand
CAGGAGTGGGAGGTTGCTGTGAGCTGTAATGCCACGGCACTCTGCCCAGGGGGATAGCTTGAGGCTCTGTCTCAAAAAAAAAAAAAAAAAAAAAAAAGTCCTTAAAGTCCATATAGATGCTGAAGTCTTAGGAATCATTTTATAAGCCAAATTAAGTCCAGAAATATCTAGAATGCATAGTAGAAGAATGCTAATGTAATAATATATTATTGGCTTGGAGCCTATGGCTCAAGTGGCTAAGGTGCCAGCCACGTACACCCAAAGTGGCAGGTTCGAATCCAGCCTGGGCCCGCCCAAAAAAAAACAATGACAGCTGCAACCAAAAAATAGCCGGGCGTTGTGGCGGGTGCCTGTGGTTCCAGCTACTTGGGAGGCTGAGGCAGGAGACTCGCTTGAGCCCAGGAGTTGGAGGTTGCTGTGAGCTGTGATGTCATAGCACTCTACCCAGGGGGATAGCTTGAGGCTCTGTCTCAAAAAAAAAAGAAATGGATAGCCCCAACCCTTCATAAATATCCCAGGGGGATAGCTTGAGGCTCTGTCTCAAAAAAAAAAGAAATGGATAACATCCAGAGCTCTCATCTCCCAGATGTGGGAAAATCTGAGACATTCTGAGATTCTAAAATTCATGTAACAAATAATGACTGAACGCTTACTGTGCACAAGCCCAAGAATTTAATGATTTTGAAGCTTACCTGTGCAGGACTTTGTTCCTTGCCTTAATGATTATATGTAGTTTTTTTCTGGCAATTGTCAAAGGAAAAAAGTGACTATACAGCCTGCTGCTGGTAGAGTTTTAATGTAAACATTCTGGGAGGGCTGATTTGGTGCTAATAATTAAGTACGATGTGAGATACCACAGGCAAGAAATGTTATGAGCCAATCATAAAGGTAATAAGTACAAACTGATTTCCAAGTGTAGGGATCCTGGGTAATACACATGACTATTGGAAGGGCAGATTGTCACTGCTCTACATTACATAAACCGATGATCTGAGGGGATGAAATGACTGTTGGCCTTGAAGCCAAGGTTTAATCCACATTCAAATTTAGGATTTTTAGGGTGACAGCAAGGTAGTGCATCATAAAAAACAGAGCTCTGGTCAGAAATTGACGATGTGCTAGGAACACAGGGTTTAGCAGATCCCAAATGGCAAGTATGAAAGAAGAGGCCACATAGGGGAGGGGAGGACACGCTATCAGGCTTGATGTCCCACTTCTGGTTGGCTGGGAGCACTTGGTCCTGCTCCCAGCCTAACTACTCACAGTTAGTGACAACTAGTATAAGAATGCTGATCGTGGCTCTGCGCCTGTGGCTCAAGTGGCTAAGGCGCCAGCCACATACACCTAAGGTGGTGGGTTCGAATCCAACCCAGCCCCGCCAAACAACAATAATGGCTGCAACCAAAAAATAGCTGGGCATTGTGGCGGGCACCTGTAGTCCCAGCTACTTGGGAGGCTGAGGCAGGAGA
>NW_003856676.1:0-1469 GCF_000181295.1 Otolemur garnettii | reverse complement strand
CTTGTGTGTTTTATATTCTCTATTACTCACTACTGCTTCCTCTGATCACATTAATCTCAGACATGCACCAAATTTAGCTGCAGACACGAATCCAATTTCTGAGTTCATAAATCACTGACTATCAAAACAAATGCCAATACTTTGTCCTTACATTAGGAAACCATTCAGGAACATGAAAGTGAGAGTTGAGAAAGCTAAGTCCTAGCTCATAGTTGGCCAACAAGTTTTGTGAACTTGGGCAGATCTTTTTCACTTCTCTTAGTTTCTATCTCCTTATCTATAAAATTAGATAAGAAGGTTTATACCAAAGGATGGTGAAAGACTCTTCCCAATGGACACACATAAAAATCAGAGAATGATGACTATAAGTGACTATAAGGAAAATGTTTCTTTGTACTTTGATTCTAAACAGAGATTAGCTGTGTATAATGGTAAAAAAGAAAAAAGCTATCTCAGAATAAAAGCGGGGAGGTTAAATAATTATATTAATACACATGTAATACATGTTGTCTTCTACTTACAGAAGACAAAATTTTAACTTAGTATTATTAGCAAGGACTTTTGAATTACATAGAAAGTTTTGACTGACACCTTTCTTTTGCTAATTATTTAGCTTAAGCAAATTACCTAACAACTCTGAGTTTTAATTTCTTCATCTGTAAAATTGGTATAATAACTTTCAGGAAGAAATTATTTTAGGACTAGCAATAATACATGTAAAACACATACCAGAGTACTGGAATAGGGTATACACTAAAAACTGTCATGATTATATTATTATTTACTTTTTTTATTTGGAGCAATCAGCTTTAAATGCCTGTCATTGCCTGGTCATCAGAATTAATTTAGATATACATTTTCTATTCTATTTAATTCAAATCTAAACTATATATACCATAAAATGTAGTCAACACCTATTTGACTAAAAATGTAATATGACCCTACTATAATAAGAAGACAAAAATAAACACATCAGTAGTGTAACCCCTGAAAGAAGGGAAACAAAAAAGGAACCCTATTATTACCCCAATATTCTGCCAACAAGTAATTTATAAACTGTGGTGCAGGACTGGGGAATTTCACAATCTTGCTAAGTTGCGGAGTCAGAAATCAAAATTCAGGAAAGGAGAGGCAACTAGACTTTTGGGCAGTTTTCATCAAGAAAACACCTATTTAGAACAAACATTTCATAAATTTTCAGAGGCATCCTCTTGAATTTTTTTAGATAAATGTTTCTCTGTGCATATGTAAAATGAAACCGCACAAGAAAATGAATAACTTCTGAAAAAGAACAATTACTACAAAGTTACAAGGCAAAAAAAAAAAAAAAATGCTGAAATTCACACAGAATTAAGTTATATGTAGTTAGAGTAGAAAAGCCTCATTGACTATGCTGGGCATTTAGGAGAGACACCAAAAGGGTCATACCTTAAAAGAAGAGCTAAATGATCCCCAGAATAAAAGTTACT
>NW_003856675.1:0-1469 GCF_000181295.1 Otolemur garnettii | reverse complement strand
GGGTCCGGGCTGGGGATTCGAACCCGCCACCTTAGGTGTACGTGGCTGGCGCCTTAGCCGGTTGAGCCACAGGCGCCGAGCCTGTTTTTCTATTTTTAACAGAAATGAGGTCATGCTCCTGCTCAGGCTGGTCTCAAACTCCTGGCTCAAGTGATGCTTCCTCCTAGGCCTCCCAGAGTACTAGGATTATTTGTAAACCACCTCACCCAGCCATAACATTGATTTTTTTTAAACCTGGAAAAATAATTTGTAGCATCAACTTCATGTAGAACCATTAACCACCTACATGAAATGATAGGAAGTGGCCTGAGTGCATTTGGATATATGAGTTAGAAATGGATGAGGTTAGGGTTAGGGGAGCAGATTTTGGATTTATCAGCATATAGAGGAAAATCAAATTAAAATTCTAAGTATAAGGCCAGGCAGGGTGGCTCGTGCCTGTAATCCTAGCACTTTGGGATACCAAGTTAGGTTAATTACTTGAGCTCAAGAGTTCAAGAGTTGATCATGGGCAGCACTGTGGCTCAAAGGAAGTAGAGTGCTGGCCCCATATGCCAGAGGTGGTGGGTTCAAACCCAGCCCTGGCCAAAAAAAACGAAAAAAAAAAAAAAGAATTCAAGAGTGAGACCCCATCTCTAAAAAATAACTGGGCAGGGTGGCACCTGTGGCTCAAAGGAGTAGGTCACTGGCCCTATATACCAGAGGTGGTGGGTTCAAATCTGACCCTGGGCTTGGCACCTGTGGCTCAAGTGGCTAAGGCACCAGCCACATACACCATTCACATCCAGCCCAGCCCACCAAACAACAATGACGGCTGCAACCAAAAACTAGCCAGGCGTTGTGGCGGGTGCCTGTGGTCCCAGCTACTTGGGAGGCTGAGGCAGGAGACTCGCTTGAGCCCAGGAGTTGGAGGTTGCTGTGAGTTGTGATGCCACGGCATTCTACCCAGGGGGATAGCTTGAGGCTCTGTCTCAAAAAAAAAAGGATTATAGGTGTGAGCCATCATGCCCCACCCATGATTTTTTTAAATTTTTATTTTTTTGAGACAGAACCTCAGGCTATCACCCTGGTTAGAGTACTCTGGTGTCACAGCTCACAGTAACCTCCAACTCTTGGGCTTAAGCAATTTCTCATGCCTCAGCCTCCTGAGTAGCTGGGAATACAGGTACCAGCACAACGCCTGGCTATTTTTTTTTTTTTTGGTTATAGTTGTCATTGTTTGGGGGGCCCGAGCTGGATTTGAACCCACCAGCTCTGGTGTATGTGGCTGGAGTCTTAGCTGCTTAAACTACAGGTGCCAGGCTCAGCACCTGTGGCTCAAGTGGCTAAGGCGCCAGCCACATACACCTAAGGTGGCAGGTTCAAATCCAGCCAACAAACAACAATGATGGCTGCAACCAAAAAAATAGCCGGGTGTTGTAGTGGGCACCTGTCGTCCCAGCTACTTGGGAGGCTGAGGCAGGAGACTC
>NW_003856674.1:0-1469 GCF_000181295.1 Otolemur garnettii | reverse complement strand
TCTCCTGCCTCAGCCTCCCAAGTAGCTGGGACTACAGGTGCCCGCCACAATGCCCAGCTATTTTTTGGTTGCAGCCATTATTGTTGTTTGGCGGGGCTGGGTTGGATTCGAACCCACCACCTTAGGTGTATGTGGCTGGCGCCTTAGCCACTTGAGCCACAGGCGCAGAGCCACGATCAGCATTCTTATACTAGTTGTCACTAACTGTGAGTAGTTAGGCTGGGAGCAGGACCAAGTGCTCCCAGCCAACCAGAAGTGGGACATCAAGCCTGATAGCGTGTCCTCCCCTCCCCTATGTGGCCTCTTCTTTCATACTTGCCATTTGGGATCTGCTAAACCCTGTGTTCCTAGCACATCGTCAATTTCTGACCAGAGCTCTGTTTTTTATGATGCACTACCTTGCTGTCACCCTAAAAATCCTAAATTTGAATGTGGATTAAACCTTGGCTTCAAGGCCAACAGTCATTTCATCCCCTCAGATCATCGGTTTATGTAATGTAGAGCAGTGACAATCTGCCCTTCCAATAGTCATGTGTATTACCCAGGATCCCTACACTTGGAAATCAGTTTGTACTTATTACCTTTATGATTGGCTCATAACATTTCTTGCCTGTGGTATCTCACATCGTACTTAATTATTAGCACCAAATCAGCCCTCCCAGAATGTTTACATTAAAACTCTACCAGCAGCAGGCTGTATAGTCACTTTTTTCCTTTGACAATTGCCAGAAAAAAACTACATATAATCATTAAGGCAAGGAACAAAGTCCTGCACAGGTAAGCTTCAAAATCATTAAATTCTTGGGCTTGTGCACAGTAAGCGTTCAGTCATTATTTGTTACATGAATTTTAGAATCTCAGAATGTCTCAGATTTTCCCACATCTGGGAGATGAGAGCTCTGGATGTTATCCATTTCTTTTTTTTTTGAGACAGAGCCTCAAGCTATCCCCCTGGGATATTTATGAAGGGTTGGGGCTATCCATTTCTTTTTTTTTTGAGACAGAGCCTCAAGCTATCCCCCTGGGTAGAGTGCTATGACATCACAGCTCACAGCAACCTCCAACTCCTGGGCTCAAGCGAGTCTCCTGCCTCAGCCTCCCAAGTAGCTGGAACCACAGGCACCCGCCACAACGCCCGGCTATTTTTTGGTTGCAGCTGTCATTGTTTTTTTTTGGGCGGGCCCAGGCTGGATTCGAACCTGCCACTTTGGGTGTACGTGGCTGGCACCTTAGCCACTTGAGCCATAGGCTCCAAGCCAATAATATATTATTACATTAGCATTCTTCTACTATGCATTCTAGATATTTCTGGACTTAATTTGGCTTATAAAATGATTCCTAAGACTTCAGCATCTATATGGACTTTAAGGACTTTTTTTTTTTTTTTTTTTTTTTTGAGACAGAGCCTCAAGCTATCCCCCTGGGCAGAGTGCCGTGGCATTACAGCTCACAGCAACCTCCCACTCCTG
>NW_003856673.1:0-1469 GCF_000181295.1 Otolemur garnettii | reverse complement strand
GAGTCTCCTGCCTCAGCCTCCCAAGTAGCTGGGACGACAGGTGCCCACTACAACACCCGGCTATTTTTTTGGTTGCAGCCATCATTGTTGTTTGTTGGCTGGATTTGAACCTGCCACCTTAGGTGTATGTGGCTGGCGCCTTAGCCACTTGAGCCACAGGTGCTGAGCCTGGCACCTGTAGTTTAAGCAGCTAAGACTCCAGCCACATACACCAGAGCTGGTGGGTTCAAATCCAGCTCGGGCCCCCCAAACAATGACAACTATAACCAAAAAAAAAAAAAATAGCCAGGCGTTGTGCTGGTACCTGTATTCCCAGCTACTCAGGAGGCTGAGGCATGAGAAATTGCTTAAGCCCAAGAGTTGGAGGTTACTGTGAGCTGTGACACCAGAGTACTCTAACCAGGGTGATAGCCTGAGGTTCTGTCTCAAAAAAATAAAAATTTAAAAAAATCATGGGTGGGGCATGATGGCTCACACCTATAATCCTTTTTTTTTTGAGACAGAGCCTCAAGCTATCCCCCTGGGTAGAATGCCGTGGCATCACAACTCACAGCAACCTCCAACTCCTGGGCTCAAGCGAGTCTCCTGCCTCAGCCTCCCAAGTAGCTGGGACCACAGGCACCCGCCACAACGCCTGGCTAGTTTTTGGTTGCAGCCGTCATTGTTGTTTGGTGGGCTGGGCTGGATGTGAATGGTGTATGTGGCTGGTGCCTTAGCCACTTGAGCCACAGGTGCCAAGCCCAGGGTCAGATTTGAACCCACCACCTCTGGTATATAGGGCCAGTGACCTACTCCTTTGAGCCACAGGTGCCACCCTGCCCAGTTATTTTTTAGAGATGGGGTCTCACTCTTGAATTCTTTTTTTTTTTTTTCGTTTTTTTTGGCCAGGGCTGGGTTTGAACCCACCACCTCTGGCATATGGGGCCAGCACTCTACTTCCTTTGAGCCACAGTGCTGCCCATGATCAACTCTTGAACTCTTGAGCTCAAGTAATTAACCTAACTTGGTATCCCAAAGTGCTAGGATTACAGGCACGAGCCACCCTGCCTGGCCTTATACTTAGAATTTTAATTTGATTTTCCTCTATATGCTGATAAATCCAAAATCTGCTCCCCTAACCCTAACCTCATCCATTTCTAACTCATATATCCAAATGCACTCAGGCCACTTCCTATCATTTCATGTAGGTGGTTAATGGTTCTACATGAAGTTGATGCTACAAATTATTTTTCCAGGTTTAAAAAAAATCAATGTTATGGCTGGGTGAGGTGGTTTACAAATAATCCTAGTACTCTGGGAGGCCTAGGAGGAAGCATCACTTGAGCCAGGAGTTTGAGACCAGCCTGAGCAGGAGCATGACCTCATTTCTGTTAAAAATAGAAAAACAGGCTCGGCGCCTGTGGCTCAACCGGCTAAGGCGCCAGCCACGTACACCTAAGGTGGCGGGTTCGAATCCCCAGCCCGGACCC
>NW_003856672.1:0-1470 GCF_000181295.1 Otolemur garnettii | reverse complement strand
TGGAGTAACCAGGGGAGAGGCATAGGTAAGAGAAGGAGCTGAACCCTAGGGCACGTCCCTATTGACTGATCTGAAAGGAAAGGGACGGGGCAGGGATGGGCACCATGGAGGCTGAGAAGCTGTGTGGTCTGTGCAGTGGGTAGAGGCCAGGGGCATGCAGGCTGCCCACAGCCAAGGGGAAGGGATATTAACTCCTGCAGTGCTGCTGAGGTGTGGAGGGTGAGGGGATACGGAAGTTCTTTAAAACAACATGAGTGGGCTGTGCCTTCAGACATGATTCCCAAGAGGCCCTTCTGACCAGAAGTGGGCCCTGCCTACACCAGCTTTTATGTGTGTGCTCTATCTGTAGTTTTAAGGTCCAGGTTGCTGGAGCATTTTATTTCATACTGGCACAGAATAAACCTGAATCCAATATAAAGTGATTACACCTTAATAGTGATTCATGAAAAGAAAACAAATTGGTTGCCCTGGGCAGCTCTCCAAGAAGGTCTCTCTTCCCAGCTGGGAGATGATTTATGATACCTGCGCGTACTCCCCTTTTGTCATGTTTCATTTTTAAAATAAAATTTTACAGAAAGAAATTGGAAAGGTTTTTCTCTTCCATGGTTGTTGCCAAACTGATTACTGATCCCACCTGCCCATGTTCACCCTGATCATTAATGATCCCACCTGCCCTTGGTTACCTTGATCATAAATAATCTCACCTGCCCTTGGTCCCCTTTTATCATAATGATCCCACCTGCCCTTGGTCCCCATTTATCATAATGATCCCACCTGCCCATGGTCACCTCTATCATTACTGATCCTACCTGCCCTTGGTCCCCCTTTATTTTATTTTATTTATTTACTTTTTTTGCAGTTTTTGGCTGGGGCTGAACCCACCACCTCTGTCATATGGGGCTGGAACCCTACTCCTTTGAGCCACAGGTGCCCCCTCTTTGGTCCCCCTTTATCATTACTGATCCCACCTGACCTTGGTCCCTGTGTATCATAATGATCTCATCTTCCCTTTGTCCCCATTTATCATAATGATCCCACCTGCCCTTGGTCACCTTTATCATAATGATCCCACTTGCCCTTGGTCCCCCTTTATCATTACTGATACCACCTGCCCTTGGTCCCCCTTTATTTTATTTATTTATTCATTTATTTATTTATTTATTTATTTTTTGCAGTTTTTGGCTGGGGCTGAACCCACCACCTCTGTCATATGGGGCTGGCACCCTACTCCTTTGAGCCATAGGTGCCCCCCCTTTGGTCCCCCTTTATCATTACTGATCCCACCTGACCTTGGACCCTGTGTATCATAATGATCTCAGCTTCCCTTTGTCCCCATTTATCATAATGATCCCACCTGCCCTTGGTCCCCCTTTATCATAATGATACCACCTGCCCATGGTCCCCATTTATTATAATGATCTCACTTACCCTTGGTCCCATTTATCATAATGATCCCACCTGCCCTTGGTC
>NW_003856671.1:0-1470 GCF_000181295.1 Otolemur garnettii | reverse complement strand
AGAAAAACAAGGAACTTAGTACTGTAGAACTTTATTAACACAGCCCTCTAACTCAAGTCTCTAACTGATCATCATTCAAGGGAATAAGTTTAGCAAGGTGAATTCTTTCTGGGCTGCTCTGTGTGGAAGCCTCTTATGACCAAAAGACTGTTTTGAATTTGGTTCTTCAATTTTTCCTCTCCATTTCTGCCAACTTGGCCTTTGCCTCCGTATCTGCTATATCACGATTGGGTTCAAGTACATATTATATACAACTCCAAGTTACAGTGATTCATGTAAAATACTCTCAAGTTAAGAGGTCTAAGGGTAAGTTGTGCCCTGTATGGAGACTTCATAGTTGTCAAGAGCCCAGGTTCCCTCTCTCCTTTCTGCCTGCCATCCTTAGCACGTGGCTTCCAGCTTCAAGAATAGCTCATGATCCAAAATGGCTGCTGGAGCTCCAGCCATCATATCTTTAGTCTAGGTGATAAGGAGGAGAAAGGGAAGAAGGACACAAATGTATTGCTTTAGGTATTAGTCTGCCTTTTAAGAAATGCGTGGAATTCTCCAGCAACACTTCTATTTATATCTTATCAGCCAAAACTTTGCCTCATGGCCATACCTAGCTGTAAAGTGTAGTAGAGGAAATATCTTTTTTTTTTTTTTTTTTTTTTTGAGACAGAGTCTCACTCTATTGCCCTGGGTAGAGTGTTGTGGCATCACAAGTAACAGCAAGCTCCAGCTCTTGGGCTTAGGTGATTCTCTCACCTCAGCCTCCCAAGTAGGTGGGACTACAGGCGCCCACCACAACGCCCAGCTATGTTGTTGTTGACCTGGTTTTTCTTTTTGTTGTTGTTGTTACAATTTGGCCGGGGCTGGGTTTGAACCCACCACCCTTGGTATATGGGGCTGGTGCCCTACTCACTGAGCCACAGGTGCTGCCCAGGAAATACCTTTTATGTGGGTACATTGCTGGGTGTAAAATCAAGATATAAGAGAGAAAACTTTTTTTTTCCTTTTCTTTATTGCTTTCCTTATTTTTTGTCACCCTTGGTAGAGTGCTGTGGTGTCATAGGTCACAGCAACTTCCAACTCTTGGGTTCAAGTGATTCTCTTGCCTCAGCCTCCCAAGTAGCTGAGACTACAGACAGCCGCCACAACACCCAGCTATTTTTAGAGTTGCGGTCTCTCTATGGCTCAGGCTGGTCTCGAACCTGTGAGCTCAGGCAATCTACCCACCTCAGCCTCCCAGAGTGCTAGGATTACAGGCGTGAGCCACTGGACTGGGCCTGACTCAGTGTTTTCTAAGTCACCATCATTGTCTGGGCACTTGCTATGTTTAGGCACTATTCTCAGTGCTTTATATGCAATACTAACATCTCATTTAATACTTCCAAGAGTTCTATGATGTAGGTACTAACATTATCCCCCTTTTAGACATTAGGAAACTATGGTACAGAGAAGTTAAGTAATCCGCCCTGGACAATGAGG
>NW_003856670.1:0-1470 GCF_000181295.1 Otolemur garnettii | reverse complement strand
CTCCAGCGCTGGAGCCCACCATGCTGAAGATTCTGGTTGTTTCTTGTTCTTCCACACAAGACTGTCCTGCTCAGCCTGTCCAGTCATCATATCTTGATACTGAACAGTCACTGATCTCATGGACTTAATTTTTTCTCATCCATTAATCAATAAGTCTTACTGAATCTACATCCAATGTGGTTCTCTCCATTTCCCTTAGCTCTTCGCCTTTGGAGAGGCTTATTTCCTACTGGGATAGTTGACGTGGCCTTTGAATGGGTCTCTCTGGGTCCAGCCTTTTTTGTCCCATTTTCTGTTTCCCACTGGATAGCAGACTGATCTCAAGCTTGGGAGATCACATAATTTGTCATCTAAATGGAAATGCTTTTATGAGTGAGGGGGAGACTGTCTTGAGCAGACAGAGATGTGTGTTCATGCTGTTAAAATGACATTCTGATGATGTCACATCCTGGTCTGAGAATCTCATGGCCCACATGATAACATGTAATCTTAACACAGTGTCCATGCCCCCCTCATGATCTGACCTTTAGTTTTTTAAAGTCGCACCTTCACTGTGGACACTGTACCTGACTGTCCAGCTACTCCATAGGGTCATAATTTCCTGAAACACTTGGTCCCTCCTGTCTCTAGCCTATGCTCCCATAGTCTCCTGCCAGAAGCCTCTCTGCCTCCCTGTCTTTGACCTTCAAGGCTCAGCTGAATTGCCCTGCCCTCTCTGTAGCCTTTGCCAGCACCAGTCGTTGGAATGAACTTCTCCCTCTTCTCCATTCCAACACACCGTGTTTCACCGTGTGTCCAACAGTTCCAGATATCTGTGTACACAAATGTTATTCCCAGGCTGGGCTGGCTAACCTCCTTGCCCGCATCTCTCAGAGATATTACCATTGTTTCTTGCTTAAAGAAGTGAAGTGAGTATCCACCCAGAAGTAAAAACATTCATTTTATAATAAGGACATTTGCACGAGAATATTCATCACAGCTCAATCTGCAATCACCAAGATGTAGAATCAACCCAAGTGCCCGTCAACTCATGAATGGATTAATAAACTGTGGTTATATGCATCCATGGAATACTATTCAGCCATAAAAAATGGAGACTTTACATCTTTTGTATTAACCTGGGTAGAGCTGAAGAACATTCTTCTTACTGAAGCACCCCAGGAATGGAAAAGCAAGCATTCAGGATACTCAGTGCTAATATAAAACCAGCAAATGAACAACTACGTGCCCACACAGGAGAAAAACACAATTAATTTCACGTGTGAGGGAGACAAAGGGGGGAAAAGGGGAGGGGGGATGAGTAAACTGTCACCTAACAGGTGCACTGTAAGGTTATGCAGCATATCCCCTGCGTGAAGGGCTCAACTGGAACTTGGACTTTACCTAACAAACGCAAACAGTGTAACCTAATCGTACCCTCATATTGATCTGAAATTAAAAGAAAAAAAAGAAGCAAAGTAGGAATGAAAC
>NW_003856669.1:0-1471 GCF_000181295.1 Otolemur garnettii | reverse complement strand
TTTTGAGACGGAGCCTCAAGCTATCCCTCTGGGTAGAGTGCCATGGCATCATGCTCACAGCAACCTCCAACTCCTGGGCTCAAGCGAGTCTCCTGTCTCAGCCTCCCAAGTAGCTGGGACTACAGGCGCCTGCCACAACACCCAGCCATTTTTTGGTTGCAGCCTTCATTGTTGTTTGGCGGGCCCAGGCTGGGGATTCGAACCCGCCACCTTAGGTGTACATGGCTGGCGTCTTAGCTGCTTGAGCCACAGGCACCGAGCCAGAAAAAACTTTTTGAGGCAAGAGTTTTAGTTTGTCACCCTCGATAGAGTGCCTCAAGCAATCCTCTTGCCTCAGCCTCCCAGATAGCTGGGACTACAGGTACCCAACCACAACACCAGGCTATATTTTTTCTTTTTGAGATAGTTTCACTTTGTCACCCTTGGTAAAGTGCCCTGGCATCACAGCTTACAGCAACCTCAAACTCAAGGGCTCAAGTGATTCTCTTGCCTCAGCCTCCCAAATAGCTGACTACAGGTGCCTGCCACAATGCCTGGCTATTTTTAGAGATGGGGTCTTGATTTGCCTCAGGCTGCTCTGGAACTCCTGAGCTCAGGGGTCCACCCACCTCAGCCTCCCAGAGTGTTGAGATTACAGGCATGAGCCACTGCACCCATCCCAAAGATAAGAAATGTTTAAAAACTAGAGACCTAAATCAGGAAAGCCTGAACAGGAAGAAAAGGCTAGTATTTTCACTAAACAAACAATATCCTGAAAGGGCTCAAAGCTTTGAGCAGAAAATAAAGGGCAAAATCAGTCTTCAAAGAGCATCAAAATTTGTGTGGCAGCACCCGTAGTCCCAGCAATTTGGGAGGCTGAGGCAAGAGAATTGCTTAAGCCCAAGAGTTTGAGGTTGCTGTGAGCTGTCACGTGCCACAGCATTCAACCAAGGGCAAAAAAAGGGGACCCTTTCCCTAAAAAAAAAAAAAAAAAAAAGGCGGCACCTGTGGCTCAAAGGAGTAGCATCATGCTGGCTCCATATACCAGAGGTGGTGGGTTCAAACCCGGCCTGGACAAAAACTGAAAAAAAAAATTGGCTAACTAAATAAAGCAGATTGCCCTCCCCCATGTGGACGGGACTCTTGCAATCAGTTGGAGAGGTCTGAAGAGAATAAAAAGTAAGGCTGGGTATAGTACTTCATGCCTGTAATCCTAACACTCTGGGAAGCAGAGGTGGGTGGATTGCCTGAGCTCATGGTTTGAGACCAGTTCCAGCAAGAGTGAGACCTCATCTCCAAAAATAGCTGGGTGCCTGTAGTCCCAGCTATTCAGGAGGCTGAGGTAAAAGGATCACTTGAGCCCAAGAGTTTGAGGTTGCTATGAGCTATAATACCACAGCACTCTAACGAGGGCAACAAAGTAGACGGTTTCCAAAAAAAACAACAAAAAAAGTTTCTTAAAAGAAAAAGGGGCTCGGCGCCTGTGGCTCAA
>NW_003856668.1:0-1471 GCF_000181295.1 Otolemur garnettii | reverse complement strand
AGGTCCCACTGCACTGTGTTCACCCTGTTTAGACACTCCAGATCTCTCATCTCAGGAATAACACTTGTAGTAGGGTCTTACGGCCACATAACATGTTTAACTTTTCAGAGCTTTCATGTCTTCTGTAAAATAGTAACTGCTGTTTGAGGCAGATAGAGCAGTCATCACAAGCCCCATTTCATAGGAAGCAGAGGGAAGGATTAATATAGAATACAGCACTTGTGCCAAGAAACCACGTCATTTCATCCCCACCACAGGGTGGTGAGGCTGACATCACTGATCCTACTCTACAGATGAGACAGCTGAGGTGTGGTGAGGCTAACTTACCCGGGGTTCCCTAAGGGAGCTAGTTGCTTTGCTTCCCAGCCCATGTTCCATCCCCTTCACCAGAGGTTGGGAAACTTTTTCTAGAAGGAGGAGCCACATAGTGAGTATTTTACTTGGTGGGCCTATGACCCCTGTCACAGCTGCCTAACTTTGCCACGCAGTTGTAGCATAGAGGTAGACACTGACAACAACTGGGCAAAGGGGTGTGGCTGTGTGTGGATGCAATCTTGCACTTTAGGGCTGGGGCATGACTTCCAGATGATCTCTGAGGGCCTGTTAGGGACCTACTGCCGGCTTCATGTCATTGAGCTCAGGGAAACTGAGCTGCTGGGAGGATGCTCCCAAGGCCGTGTGACTGGTGGCCGCCAGCTCTCTGCTGACACGGCACATCACCCCACACCCCTACACAGCCCTGCCAGTTATGGGCACCTCTCCATTGACCTCCAGAGCTCTTCATCCTCTCTTCCTGTAATTAATGAGGGAGGGGTGCAGTACTCTGCTCAGACCATCCCGTAAGTGTCATTGCCATTCTGTCCATCATTATGGCCAAGAGCCCTCTGGGTGACTGTTCCACGTTGGACGGGACAGGGCAGCTTGCCAGACAGTCACCGTTATTTACAGCAGCAGCTGTTAATGCCTCTTGGCACAAGGAGCTCAGTGGCTGTGCTCCTGCTGCTGCTATCTGCCAGGAAATGCAGGGGTGACGGTTCGGGGTTGCACTGACCATGCCCAGCAGAGTGGCAAGGCTGAGCAGTGGCTAAGCAGCATCTGGGACAAACAGGTGGCTTTGCAGTCTCTGGAACTTTTCCATGAAGGGGAAAACCACCTGTAGGGACTCTCTCCCACCTGTGCCAGAGCAGACACGTGGCAGAACAATCCCAGCCCTACCTGCTTTGGGAAGCCTCAGGATTCAGCTTTAGAGGTTCAGAGTCCATATACATATAGGCCAAAAGCTCCCTGAGGCCTGGAGCTGGGAATAATACTTGGTTCCAAAGCAGCAGAATTGGGGACCTTGTTACCAGTGTAGCAGTAGATTCAGGGAGGTTCAAGGAAGCACATTTATAGCAAGTACTTACAGTTGCCCTAAAGCAATTTCCTTTGTTCCCAGGTCACTTTGATGTGGCCCTGCCATGAGGACAGTCTG
>NW_003856667.1:0-1471 GCF_000181295.1 Otolemur garnettii | reverse complement strand
TTGAGCCACAGGCGCCGAGCCCCTTTTTCTTTTAAGAAACTTTTTTTGTTGTTTTTTTTGGAAACCGTCTACTTTGTTGCCCTCGTTAGAGTGCTGTGGTATTATAGCTCATAGCAACCTCAAACTCTTGGGCTCAAGTGATCCTTTTACCTCAGCCTCCTGAATAGCTGGGACTACAGGCACCCAGCTATTTTTGGAGATGAGGTCTCACTCTTGCTGGAACTGGTCTCAAACCATGAGCTCAGGCAATCCACCCACCTCTGCTTCCCAGAGTGTTAGGATTACAGGCATGAAGTACTATACCCAGCCTTACTTTTTATTCTCTTCAGACCTCTCCAACTGATTGCAAGAGTCCCGTCCACATGGGGGAGGGCAATCTGCTTTATTTAGTTAGCCAATTTTTTTTTTCAGTTTTTGTCCAGGCCGGGTTTGAACCCACCACCTCTGGTATATGGAGCCAGCATGATGCTACTCCTTTGAGCCACAGGTGCCGCCTTTTTTTTTTTTTTTTTTTTAGGGAAAGGGTCCCCTTTTTTTGCCCTTGGTTGAATGCTGTGGCACGTGACAGCTCACAGCAACCTCAAACTCTTGGGCTTAAGCAATTCTCTTGCCTCAGCCTCCCAAATTGCTGGGACTACGGGTGCTGCCACACAAATTTTGATGCTCTTTGAAGACTGATTTTGCCCTTTATTTTCTGCTCAAAGCTTTGAGCCCTTTCAGGATATTGTTTGTTTAGTGAAAATACTAGCCTTTTCTTCCTGTTCAGGCTTTCCTGATTTAGGTCTCTAGTTTTTAAACATTTCTTATCTTTGGGATGGGTGCAGTGGCTCATGCCTGTAATCTCAACACTCTGGGAGGCTGAGGTGGGTGGACCCCTGAGCTCAGGAGTTCCAGAGCAGCCTGAGGCAAATCAAGACCCCATCTCTAAAAATAGCCAGGCATTGTGGCAGGCACCTGTAGTCAGCTATTTGGGAGGCTGAGGCAAGAGAATCACTTGAGCCCTTGAGTTTGAGGTTGCTGTAAGCTGTGATGCCAGGGCACTTTACCAAGGGTGACAAAGTGAAACTATCTCAAAAAGAAAAAATATAGCCTGGTGTTGTGGTTGGGTACCTGTAGTCCCAGCTATCTGGGAGGCTGAGGCAAGAGGATTGCTTGAGGCACTCTATCGAGGGTGACAAACTAAAACTCTTGCCTCAAAAAGTTTTTTCTGGCTCGGTGCCTGTGGCTCAAGCAGCTAAGACGCCAGCCATGTACACCTAAGGTGGCGGGTTCGAATCCCCAGCCTGGGCCCGCCAAACAACAATGAAGGCTGCAACCAAAAAATGGCTGGGTGTTGTGGCAGGCGCCTGTAGTCCCAGCTACTTGGGAGGCTGAGACAGGAGACTCGCTTGAGCCCAGGAGTTGGAGGTTGCTGTGAGCATGATGCCATGGCACTCTACCCAGAGGGATAGCTTGAGGCTCCGTCTCAAAA
>NW_003856666.1:0-1472 GCF_000181295.1 Otolemur garnettii | reverse complement strand
ATTGTTGTTTGGCGGGCCCGGGCTGGGGATTCGAACCCGCCACCTTAGGTGTATGTGGCTGGCGCCTTAGCTGCTTGAGCCACAGGCGCCGAGCCATCTCTTTTTTTTCTTTATAGATAGAAAGTTGTTTCTTATCCTATCTCCTATCCAATTGTTTCTTTTTTTTTCTTTATAGATAGCAACTCAGTTGCTTTGAGGTTGAGTGCCATGGCGTCACAGCTCACAGCAACCTCACACTCTTGGGCTCAAGTGATTCTCTTGCCTCAGCCTTCCAAGTAGCTGGGGCTACAGGTGCCCACCACAACATTCAGCTATTTTTTGTAAGAGACAGGGTCTCTCTCCTGCTCAGGCTGGTCTCGAACTCCGGAGCTCGGGCAATCCCAAAGTGCTAGCATTACAGGCATGAGCTATGGCACCCAGCCTAAACTTTGTGTATGTGTTTGTTTTTATGCTCTGTTTGTCTGAAGTAAAAGAGCACAATAGTTTCTGTAATTTGTTACAGGACAGAGGTATTATTATTACTATTAGAATATTACAATGTATAATTATTATTACATACAACACATTATAGTATTGTTGTTATTAGTGCATATACACTGTTCCATCAAGGATCTGAGTTACATACAATTTGACCTAAAGGTGTTCTCAGGAACACACCCCATCTGTAACCTAGGGACCACCCGGATATATAAGGTTCGGTACTATCTGTGGTTGCAGGCATCCATAGGGATATTGGAATATGTTCCCCTCAGATAAGGGGGACTACTCTGTACAGGCACTATAGCAAGTACCCTCTGTGATCTTTTTTTTTTTTTTTTTTTTTTTTTAAGACAGAGCCTCAAGCTGTCCCCCTGGGTAGAGTGCCATGGCATTACAGCTAAAAAAAAAAAAAACCTTTCACCTTTCATAGTGTAAGCAGTTCGTCATGATGCTGACAGCTGCTCTGGTTGTTTAAATGGTCACTTATGCACAGCATCACTTTTGTCTTAACTTTTTTATTCCATTTTGTGAGTCTGTGTTTACTCCTGTGACCATGCCTCCAAAACGAAAGTCCTCTGCAAGTCCAGGTGAGCCTGCAGCAGAGAGAAAGGTGATAACAATGCAAAGGAAAGTAGAAATAATTAAGCATTTGCAGAAAGGCCGGCCGCCATCTTTCACTGGGAAAGCAGCAGGCTTCCATTGCTCATCTCTCAGAACACTTAGAAAGGAGAAAGTGAGAAAAGTGGAACATGTGAAAAGCAGTGCTCCAGTGAAAGTCCCGGTTATCACTAAGCAGCACAGCGGAGTAATTACTGAAATGGAAAGGTTATTATTGACTGGGTTAGAAGATCAGAATAAGCATAACATTCCCATTAGCCTGGCATTGATATAAGATTAGGTGTTGACCTTTAATATATTTTTTGAAACTTATCCTATCTCCTATCCAAATTCTTTCTCTTTTTTTTCTTTCTTTTTTTTTTTTTTTTTTTTTT
>NW_003856665.1:0-1472 GCF_000181295.1 Otolemur garnettii | reverse complement strand
AAAAAAAAAAAAAAAAAAAAAAGAAAGAAAAAAAAGAGAAAGAATTTGGATAGGAGATAGGATAAGTTTCAAAAAATATATTAAAGGTCAACACCTAATCTTATATCAATGCCAGGCTAATGGGAATGTTATGCTTATTCTGATCTTCTAACCCAGTCAATAATAACCTTTCCATTTCAGTAATTACTCCGCTGTGCTGCTTAGTGATAACCGGGACTTTCACTGGAGCACTGCTTTTCACATGTTCCACTTTTCTCACTTTCTCCTTTCTAAGTGTTCTGAGAGATGAGCAATGGAAGCCTGCTGCTTTCCCAGTGAAAGATGGCGGCCGGCCTTTCTGCAAATGCTTAATTATTTCTACTTTCCTTTGCATTGTTATCACCTTTCTCTCTGCTGCAGGCTCACCTGGACTTGCAGAGGACTTTCGTTTTGGAGGCATGGTCACAGGAGTAAACACAGACTCACAAAATGGAATAAAAAAGTTAAGACAAAAGTGATGCTGTGCATAAGTGACCATTTAAACAACCAGAGCAGCTGTCAGCATCATGACGAACTGCTTACACTATGAAAGGTGAAAGGTTTTTTTTTTTTTTAGCTGTAATGCCATGGCACTCTACCCAGGGGGACAGCTTGAGGCTCTGTCTTAAAAAAAAAAAAAAAAAAAAAAAAAGATCACAGAGGGTACTTGCTATAGTGCCTGTACAGAGTAGTCCCCCTTATCTGAGGGGAACATATTCCAATATCCCTATGGATGCCTGCAACCACAGATAGTACCGAACCTTATATATCCGGGTGGTCCCTAGGTTACAGATGGGGTGTGTTCCTGAGAACACCTTTAGGTCAAATTGTATGTAACTCAGATCCTTGATGGAACAGTGTATATGCACTAATAACAACAATACTATAATGTGTTGTATGTAATAATAATTATACATTGTAATATTCTAATAGTAATAATAATACCTCTGTCCTGTAACAAATTACAGAAACTATTGTGCTCTTTTACTTCAGACAAACAGAGCATAAAAACAAACACATACACAAAGTTTAGGCTGGGTGCCATAGCTCATGCCTGTAATGCTAGCACTTTGGGATTGCCCGAGCTCCGGAGTTCGAGACCAGCCTGAGCAGGAGAGAGACCCTGTCTCTTACAAAAAATAGCTGAATGTTGTGGTGGGCACCTGTAGCCCCAGCTACTTGGAAGGCTGAGGCAAGAGAATCACTTGAGCCCAAGAGTGTGAGGTTGCTGTGAGCTGTGACGCCATGGCACTCAACCTCAAAGCAACTGAGTTGCTATCTATAAAGAAAAAAAAAGAAACAATTGGATAGGAGATAGGATAAGAAACAACTTTCTATCTATAAAGAAAAAAAAGAGATGGCTCGGCGCCTGTGGCTCAAGCAGCTAAGGCGCCAGCCACATACACCTAAGGTGGCGGGTTCGAATCCCCAGCCCGGGCCCGCCAAACAACAAT
>NW_003856664.1:0-1473 GCF_000181295.1 Otolemur garnettii | reverse complement strand
AGCAGGCAAAGGTACAGAAGCTGAATCATTGCGGTTAGCCTTGGGTGGGGGTACGTCAAGCCTCTCCTCCCTATGTACTTTCTTTTTTTTTTTTTTTGAGACAGAGCCTCAAGCTGTCCCCCTGGGTAGAGGGTTGTGGCATCACAGCTCACAGCAACCTCCAACTCCTGGGCTCAAGCGAGTCTCCCGCCTCAGCCTCCCAAGTAGCTGGGACCACAGGCGCCTGCCACAACACCCGGCTATTTTTTGGTTGCAGCCGTCATTGTTGTTTTGGTGGCCCAGGCTGGATTCAAACCCACCACCTTAGGTGTATGTGGCTGGCACCTTAGCCACTTGAGCCACAGGCACTGAGCCTGTACTTTCTTATCTCAAGTTTCTCCTCAAAGTTCTTCCCCCTCCCTATGCACTCCCTTATCTTCAGGCCTCTTTTCAGAGTTCTCCTCTCCTCCTTTGAGGGGGCTGGGACTAATGGATTCAAAGGAAGTTTCTTTTTCAAGGGGGGGGGCTTGGTTGTCACATTCCCTACTAGTTTTAATGGGGAATCAAATCCTTGATTCATCTGAGTTATTTGGGGTAAGTTAAGGTGGGTACAGAGTCCCATGTACATATACTGGTGTGATTTAATTAGGATAAGTCCCTCAAAGAATTTCCTCAAGCTTCAGCTGTGTATTGACCAGCCAGCTCCCAGTATGTGGCTGGAGCAGGGCATGTTGGATGTCTCAAAAGTTATCTTTACTTCTCAAGAAGCAGTGAAGCTCTATTCAGTCAGCTGTGATGACTTCAGGTGAGGATTCTTCTTATTCTTGCTGCTGTACGTGTGGTCAGAGTGATGGTGTAAAGTTCTTTTAGGAGTCCCTGCTAAATTGCAGATAATTGATGGGGGCCTCTTTGAACAACACCAGTGGCAAAGGCCTATATCTAATCAAGTTTGCTTCCTGGCAGAGTTTACGGATTTTTTTTTTTTTTTTGAGACGGAGCCTCAAGCTATCCCCCTGGGTAGAGTGCCACGGCATCACGCTCACAGCAACCTCCAACTCCTGGCCTCAGCCTCCCAAGTAGCTGGGACCACAGGCACCCGCCACAACGCCTGGCCACTTTTTGGTTGCAGCCATCATTGTTGTTTGGCAGCCCAGGCTGGGGATTCGAGCCCGCCACCTTAGGTGTATGTGGCTGGCGCCTTAGCCGCTTGAGCCACAGGCACTGAGCCGAGTTTACGGATTCTTATTTTTGTGACCTTGCTCATGTACTTTACTCTGCCTAAGCTTTGAGGCCTATAAGTGATATATAGTTTCTAGGTGATATTTAAAACTTTAGTTATTATTTGCATTATTTTTGCTATGAAGGCTAGCCCATTGTCAAATATAAACTAGAGTTTATAAACTCTAAACCATGGGATGATATAAACCTAAGCCATGGGATGATTTCTCTGGGCAACATTTAGACACAGCAGATAATATTTAATACTGCACACAT
>NW_003856663.1:0-1473 GCF_000181295.1 Otolemur garnettii | reverse complement strand
ATTAAATCATATCTGTGTACATTAATGCAGTCATGGGGTACAATGTGCTGGTTTTATATACAATTTGAAATATTTTCATCAAACTGGTTAACATAACCTTCATGAAATTTTCTTAGTTATTGTGTTAAGACAGTTATATTCTACATTTGGTAAGTTTCACATGAAAACAATATGAATTTTTAATGTGCCACATAAAGAATTCTGTGACTTACTGAGTACATTTCATGGCAATTTTTGCCCAGCCTATAGAAAGGTCGTTAGTTCAAAAGGTAATTGCCTTCTCTTTGTCCCTAAGTTGTCCATGTATCTTGAGGTTTAAGCCAGTGGGGTGCTGGTAAAGTTCCTCTCCAGGAAAACAATAAATAAATCAAAACTGATTTTGTAGCATTTATGTTTTCTACAGTGGATATATTCCTACTATGTTTTGGGTTACTATCATGATTGGTATTACTGAATATGGAACTAGGAATCTAGCCAGTGTGAGCCCTCTACTAAGAAGCAGTTTCTTAGTCCTAATCTCAGCAAGAACTGCTTTCATGCTTTCTCTAAAATATCACCCAACTTGGTTGCAATAAATTTGGATAGAAGAGAACTAATGTTTCTAGAATACCCATTCTATGCCAGGCACGGTGCACTTTAAGTATTTGTTCTCATAACCTTGTAAGGGAGATACCCATTTCATAAATGAGAAGATGAAGGCTCAGAAGGTCAAAATGGTCTGCTTGAAATGACCTACACTGCAGATACAGGATTTGCATCCTAACCATTTTGTTGCCAAAGCCCATGCTAACTTTCATTGTACCATAGTACCTTCTGGCACAAAGCTGATAATGCAAATAATGGGAGAATATACTTTTCTGGTGATAGTGCTCTGGATATCATTTACCTTCAAGGGTTTAGCATAAGCGCATTGTTTGTAGCACTATGCTAAAAGATACCAGCATAATCTCTCTGTGGGCAGCAAGCAGAATGACAGTGAAGAGTGATGTGTGGCATGGGGAGAGAACCTGCAAAGCTTTTGATTGACTTGAGCCCAAAAGGGGACTACATTGATTGTCTAGAAATTCTTGACTTTTCTACGTAGAGATGTTGGAGCAGCACATTCCTTATAAGCTTCAAGCAAAGCCTAGAATTGTTCATTAGAGGGTCAATGCTGTCTCTGGAGACACTGTTTGATAAATCAAGTTAGGGAATATAAATGATTAGAGCCAGGTTTTGAAAACAAGTGTATGGGCCAGGTGTGGTAGCTCATGCCTATAATCCTAGCTCTGGGAGGCTGAGGCAGGTGGATTGCTTGAGCTCAGGAGTTCAAGACCAGCCCAAGCAAGAGAAAGACTCTGTCTCTACTAAAAATTAGCTGGGTGTTGTGGTGGGCACCTATAGCCCCAGCTACTTGGGAGGCAAAGGCAAGCAGATCTCTTGAGCCCAGGAATTTGAGGTTGCTGTGAGCTATGACTCCATGGCACTCTAGCC
>NW_003856662.1:0-1473 GCF_000181295.1 Otolemur garnettii | reverse complement strand
GCACTTTTGAAGATGTTATCATCTTAATTTTCTTTTCCTCCCAGGCATGGCTTTTAGTTCCTTGAAAAGATTTATAATGCATTCTGGAAAATACTGACTCCTTAGTATAACTTCCGGGCCTTCTCATAGGCAGTTCCTGTCATTTGTTTTTATCCTGTTTAAAGGTTGCATTTTACTTTTCTTTAACTGTCTTAACTTTCTGTTGTAAGGTAGGTATTTTAGATTGCATATTGTTTCAAAGATAGATCCTGATTCTCCCTTTCCAGAGACTGTTCTTTTATTGTTGATTGCTTCTTTATTTGCTTAATGACTTGCTGGGATGATATTAGTGAAGTGTCTTTTGTCTGCAGTGTGAAGCCTCTTATGTTATCCTCAGAGTGCACAGCCTTTTTCATGCACAGTTGCTCTAAGATGACAGCAGTTTCAGTAGGATTCTCTTTGTTTCTTTTCCTGATCTTTCTGTCAACTTGTCTAACTCCATGTGTATCACAAGGAGATCTTTGGCTCCCTAATCACAAAGATCTTTGGCTCCGTAATTGCAAAGATTGGTGTTTAGTTATAAAATAATGCCATGAGCAAAAATTGCTATCCAATGTTTGATCTTAATAATTTGTACCCGTTTATATAGATCGTTTTTGAGGCAAATGTTTTGCCATTGCTCCAATACCAGGAATGCTCTCTTTGGCTGTCTCTTTCCATCATTTTCCTATGGGAAGCGAGATGGCCTATGTTCATACCTTGTTGTTTTCACGAAGCCCCCAGCCTCACTTTCTTTATTTACCATCAAATTCTACATTGTTTTCTGGAGTGTTGTTAAGCTTGACTTCCAGACTGTTACAAATAAAGTCACTATCTTTAGGGAACAATTTTATGCTGTTATTAAGGCCAGCCTGTAGCACTGGAAAAATCTCTAATTCTCTATTCCTTGCCTAGAAGTAGGAGAAATATATTGTGCACGCTATAGAATCGTTTGAACCAATGCTGGTGACCTTTCACAGCCTGAAAACATTGAGTGGTTTTTAAAGGGTTTATGAGAGGGTAGTTAGGCAGAGCTTTCATAACGTAGATGTGCTCTGTGTGGTACCTTGCTCCTGAGGGTGGCACATACTTAAATATTGATACAGGACGGGTGGCGCCCCAGCCAGCTCAGGCGAGCTGAGCTGGAGGATCTGCCGCCTTAGCCCTGGCGGTGTTGGTGCGGTGGCAGCTGGCAGAGTAAACAACGGGCTGGAGGGTAGGCAGGGGGCCCTGTAGGAGGCTCCAGTAGCCGGAAGGGCCGGACAGGTGCGAGAAAACAAACATGAAACTGACCAGGCCTCAGAAATGGGGGGGTTCCCTGGTCAGTTTCAGGTTTGTTTTCTAGGCCTGGGAACAGAAGGGGATTGTAGCCATTCATTTGCTACAGAGTTCCGGCCAAACATAGCTATAGAGGAACCCTGCACGCGAAAACAAACAACTGAGTTCAGGCGAAAC
>NW_003856661.1:0-1473 GCF_000181295.1 Otolemur garnettii | reverse complement strand
ATGTGTGCAGTATTAAATATTATCTGCTGTGTCTAAATGTTGCCCAGAGAAATCATCCCATGGCTTAGGTTTATATCATCCCATGGTTTAGAGTTTATAAACTCTAGTTTATATTTGACAATGGGCTAGCCTTCATAGCAAAAATAATGCAAATAATAACTAAAGTTTTAAATATCACCTAGAAACTATATATCACTTATAGGCCTCAAAGCTTAGGCAGAGTAAAGTACATGAGCAAGGTCACAAAAATAAGAATCCGTAAACTCGGCTCAGTGCCTGTGGCTCAAGCGGCTAAGGCGCCAGCCACATACACCTAAGGTGGCGGGCTCGAATCCCCAGCCTGGGCTGCCAAACAACAATGATGGCTGCAACCAAAAAGTGGCCAGGCGTTGTGGCGGGTGCCTGTGGTCCCAGCTACTTGGGAGGCTGAGGCCAGGAGTTGGAGGTTGCTGTGAGCGTGATGCCGTGGCACTCTACCCAGGGGGATAGCTTGAGGCTCCGTCTCAAAAAAAAAAAAAAAATCCGTAAACTCTGCCAGGAAGCAAACTTGATTAGATATAGGCCTTTGCCACTGGTGTTGTTCAAAGAGGCCCCCATCAATTATCTGCAATTTAGCAGGGACTCCTAAAAGAACTTTACACCATCACTCTGACCACACGTACAGCAGCAAGAATAAGAAGAATCCTCACCTGAAGTCATCACAGCTGACTGAATAGAGCTTCACTGCTTCTTGAGAAGTAAAGATAACTTTTGAGACATCCAACATGCCCTGCTCCAGCCACATACTGGGAGCTGGCTGGTCAATACACAGCTGAAGCTTGAGGAAATTCTTTGAGGGACTTATCCTAATTAAATCACACCAGTATATGTACATGGGACTCTGTACCCACCTTAACTTACCCCAAATAACTCAGATGAATCAAGGATTTGATTCCC
This sequence comes from Otolemur garnettii, assembly GCF_000181295.1. NCBI lineage: Eukaryota > Metazoa > Chordata > Mammalia > Primates > Galagidae > Otolemur > Otolemur garnettii. The sequence continues at coordinate 537 of NW_003856661.1, read as the reverse complement.
CATTAAAACTAGTAGGGAATGTGACAACCAAGCCCCCCCCCTTGAAAAAGAAACTTCCTTTGAATCCATTAGTCCCAGCCCCCTCAAAGGAGGAGAGGAGAACTCTGAAAAGAGGCCTGAAGATAAGGGAGTGCATAGGGAGGGGGAAGAACTTTGAGGAGAAACTTGAGATAAGAAAGTACAGGCTCAGTGCCTGTGGCTCAAGTGGCTAAGGTGCCAGCCACATACACCTAAGGTGGTGGGTTTGAATCCAGCCTGGGCCACCAAAACAACAATGACGGCTGCAACCAAAAAATAGCCGGGTGTTGTGGCAGGCGCCTGTGGTCCCAGCTACTTGGGAGGCTGAGGCGGGAGACTCGCTTGAGCCCAGGAGTTGGAGGTTGCTGTGAGCTGTGATGCCACAACCCTCTACCCAGGGGGACAGCTTGAGGCTCTGTCTCAAAAAAAAAAAAAAAGAAAGTACATAGGGAGGAGAGGCTTGACGTACCCCCACCCAAGGCTAACCGCAATGATTCAGCTTCTGTACCTTTGCCTGCT
>NW_003856660.1:0-1474 GCF_000181295.1 Otolemur garnettii | reverse complement strand
ACTTGGAAACTACGATTCTCAGTTTATAACACAAATTCATATTTAGCTCAATTCAGCAGCATTTCTTGCATCTACTGATGGGCCAGGCCACATCCTGGGTGGAGTGGCAGGTGCTGTGTAAGCTGTGGAGGCAGGGAGACGACCTGCTGTGTGCCTTGGGAAAATAATATAACCTTTCTTTTTTTTTTCTTTTTTTGAGACAGAATCTCAAGTTGTTGCCCTGGGTAGAATGCCATGGCATCACAGCTCACAGCAACCTCCAAATCTTGGGCTCAAGCAATCCTCTTGTCTCAGTTTTTCTATTTTTATTAGAGACAGAGTCTTACTTTTTGCTCAGTCTGGTCTCACAAGTTCAAGCTATCCAGCCACCTTGGCCTCTCAGAGTGCTAGAAGTACAGGTTTGAGCCACCTTCGAGGAGCCTTACTTTTCTTCTTTTTAAACAAAGATGTGACAGTTATTATGAGATGAAAAGGAAGACATGGAGGCTCTGGGCATGTGGTCACCACTGGGTATCATCTCACAGAGCCCAAAACAGCCCCATAAGCTGCGTATGTCCATTTACCAGAGGAGGAAACTGAGGCTGGGAGAGGTGGGCTGTCAGGTCCCACGGACAGCAGGTGCTGGAGTCGGGCTGCCAGTTCTGTGTGTGAGTCCTGGTGAGAAATCCTCAAACCAGTCCTGCCTGCCCTGCATGGTCCAGCCTTCCTGTCCGCAGAGAGGGGTCACTGTCTCGCGTACCTGACAATTACCTTCATGGCTCCTGTATTTACTATTTGTCTCTCCCACTGGAAGGTCTGCTCCATGAGGGCAAGGGCTGTGTTTTGGTCACTCTTAGATCCCAGCACCTAGACTGTAGGAGCCATACAACTATTTATATGTGTTGAGTGAATGAATGAAAATGGGAAATGAAAGAGTTCCCTAGTAAAGAACCAAAGGAAGTGACCCTGGGGCCCATGGAGATAAAGCATCATCACTCAAGCCGCAGGCCTGACAAGGGCAGGGTGGAACCCAGGCCAGGTCCCAATTCCCACACAGTGCTGATTCTCCCAAACCCAGAAGCTCCGTTCAACAGCATGTCTGTCCCCAGCCACCAGAGACTCCAGGAATAGATTAGCCAGGTTTGGGAAAGGGTCAGGACAAAAGTAACCCTGGCTAGACTTCTGCCTCTTAGTGCTGTTTGTGCCTCGGTTTCTCAGTCTGGAACACAGGCATCTGCCTCTCTGGTGATAACCTGGGGTAGCGGATCAGGACCAGCGTGCAGAGTTGGTCCTTCCTGCCGTCCTTCTTCCCTCGGGAGGGGCCAGGCTGGCCAGAGGTGCTAGGCCAGGGGAGGGGAAGGGGATACTGTGAGAAAAAGCCTCTGACACAGAGCCACAGAGTCAGAGTGGGGGGCATTTCATTGTTCTGGCACCATCACTGTAGACTGGATGACAGAGCAGAGCCCCAGAGAGAGAAGGGACGCAGCTCAGGACA
>NW_003856659.1:0-1474 GCF_000181295.1 Otolemur garnettii | reverse complement strand
AGGTATTTTGCAGATAGGATCCCCAGGGTGGGGTGACAGCACATGGGGAGTGAGGAAGCGGGTCTGCTGGAGATGAAGATTACTCCCAAGTGTCGCAGGTAACTGGAGCAAGTATTAGTAAAAATTTTCAGACAAAGGCCAGGGAAGGAACATTCTAGGCCTTGCAGACCATATTGTATTTTGCCACCACAACTCTGCTGTTGTAGAAGGAAGCAGTCAGGAAACTGGCAGGTTCTCTAATCACTGAAAGCCTCCCAGAGGTGGCTGCTGGGTCCTAGTTGTGCAACTCTTGATCTGGTACATGTGAAGGTCACAGAGAAACGGCCCTCTGCAGAAGCAGGAGCTAGGCAGTGACTGCTGACATCGTTTCCCCCTCAGGGGACCGCCATGGAAGAGCCCTGGCTATTCTCTCCATTGAGACAAGGATCTATGCCCACTTGGGGACAGATGTGTCCTAGGTTAGTAACTAGTGACTGCAAAGTGGGTGCTTCAATCCCAATCCTTGTTTTGCTTCCTGGCCCACAAAAGACCTTCCCACAACCCCACACCATCTCCTCTCCCTTGTCCCCCTGCAACTGTCCCCCACCACTGGGGAAACTTTGTTTCGCAAGCTTTGTTCACTTTTCTGGAAGGGAATTTTTCCTTTCTGAAGGATTTTTTTTTTTTTTAAAAAAAGAGCTGAACAGAAAGAGACAGCGAGAGTCTTCAAATGTCCCATCCCTGCTTTTGTTCAGCACAATAGACTTTATATCCCTTTGTCCAGTTTCTACAAAGTGGGACATAGGACGTTTGTTGTCCAGAAATTACCATCCTGTTTCTCTTTTTCTTTCTTTCTTTCTTTTTTTTCCCCTTGCTTCTAACACAATTTTGTCTCGGGGATAAACAGTGTTATTTTCCTTCCCACATCGAACGTTTTCTATTAAAATTTAAATAAGCCACTTCAGAGACAGATGAAAATGGAAGGCCCAAATGAGCTGATTCACTCGGATCCGTTCCTGGGAATAGAACTTATTTGCTCTTGCCGCTTATGCAACTGGCTTTCCTAATGGACGTTTCAAGTGGGCCAGCACCGTGCTGCTGTAGTCATCCCATCCATGTCTCCACCTAGAAGGGCCAATCGCAAGGGGGGAGAGGAGGGGCACACACTCTCAACTCTCCTGCCCCACGGAGACCAATTATTGTTCCGAGAAATTGCTGGAAGCAGACTATTTTTTTGTAACAGACATTGAATTCTGTTTGTGTGCACCTTAGTGCGCATAGCAACCGTGCACTTGGCTGCTAGCTGATCATTCACATTTTGCTCTTTTTTCTTTTATTAAGTGGGAGACAGGTCTTTCACGGTGGGGATGGGGTGGCGTGGGGCTGCCGAGAGGAGATGGGAGGGGCCCAGGGCACAGGATGAGGCAGAGGTAGGGTAATGAATGGCAAGTTTGAAGCTGAGCTGGTAGCAAGATGAGGCCTTGCTACGTTGGTG
>NW_003856658.1:0-1474 GCF_000181295.1 Otolemur garnettii | reverse complement strand
TACCGCACTTATGGGCAACCCTATAGTCATAGTCGCCTGCCACAACGCCAGGCTATTTTTTGGTTGCAGCCGTCATTGCTTGGCGGGTCCGGCCTGGAATCGAACCCATCACCTTAGGTGTATGTGGCTGGCGCCATTAGCCACTTGAGCTGCAGGCGCCTAGCCCCAAAATCTTCTTAAGATGGTTGTGGTGAGAACTACACAAAACAAGGTATGCAAAATGCTTAGCAGGTGATTGGCTCCTGGTGAGTGGTCCATAAATGGTGGTTGTAAGTTATTACTGCCCCAGGTCACACAACCAAGTATATCAGAAGCTCTAGCTGCCCTTCAAGAAAGAGGAGACACATGGAATCAGATCTTGGTTGAGCCATTCCTGTTTTCTCTTTTATTCAGGCCTTTAGTTTTTCTTAGGTGCTTTTGTGGGACCCTCACATCTCTAAACTTCTAGGAGGGGGAAAAAATAGATCCAATGGTTTCACTGTAGACAATGGCCTATCTGTTCTGCAAATGAGTCAGAACTAATACCCCTTGAAAGGAGTTATGTAGTTTTGGTGACAGCTCTCTGGTTTCCTTCCCTCTCCTGTGCTGATCCTTTCCCCCAGCCACAGTGGTATCTGCAAGGCTCTGACCACAGCTGGCAGGCACTCTGGCATGGCAGAGGCAGCTCTTCAACAGGAAGTCTTGAGGAACACTTCCTCCCAAGAACTCCAGGCCTCTAGGCCGGCTACTTTTTCCCCCTCAGCTGTCTAGCTTGAGGCTCTGTCTCAAAAAAAAAAAAAAAAAGAAAATAATGTTTGAAAACACCTGGTACAGTACCTGGCTCACTGGCCCAAAGTTGGTACACCAAATGTTAGCTCCCTTCACTTTTTTCCCTGCCAGATCAGCAGAAGCTGGGTTCACTCAACATGGGCTGACTGCTGGGGCAGCTGCAGGCTCCTCCTGACTAAGATGTGACCTCCTGGAAACACAATATTGAGGTTGGCCAAGGGGAGTGTCTAATTTGGGCCCCAAAGCCCAAAGGTACTTGAGTTGGGATTCAGGGGGAGCTTTTGTGGGGTTACAGAAAAGTAAATTTGGGAGTAGAGCTATTATATAGCATTGTTTCTCAAGATGTGCTTGAAGATTTGCTGCATCTAAATTACCTGGGGTAGGGTGGTGCCTGTGGCTCAAGAAGTGGGGTGCCAGCCCCATATGCCCAGGGTGGTGGGTTCAAGCACAGCCTTGGCCCCCCAAAAAAAAAAAAAAAAACTGAAAAAAACAACTACCTGGGGTGTTTGTTAAAAATTTGGATTCCTGGCTCGGCACCTGTGGCTCAAGTGGCTAAGGCGCCAGCCACATACACCTGAGGTGGCAGGTTCAAATCCAACCCAGGCCCACCAAACAACAATGACAGCTGCAACCAAAAAATAGCCAGGTGTTGTGGCGGGCACCTGTAGTCCCAGCTACTTGGGAGGCAGAGGCAGGAGAATCGCTT
>NW_003856657.1:0-1474 GCF_000181295.1 Otolemur garnettii | reverse complement strand
AAAAAAAAAAAAAAACAACTGAGGATAGTTTTATGTGGACCTTAAAACTACTGGTATATTTCAAATAATGGTTACTTGCTAAACTATGTTTATAAATATAATAAGTTGTATGTTTAAACTTTTTATTCATTTACTTGATTTTTATAAATACGCATAAATGTTAGATCTTAAAATGTATATTGCATTTTAAACAAAATTTTAAAACTTTTATAACTTGTGTAAAAAAAGTTGCTTCAGGAAACAACTTTATGTTGAAAATAAACTTTTTCATTCAAAGAAATCTTTTTTTGCATATGTACAACACAAAAGAATATAAGCTAAGTTCAATTGAATAGAAATATTTGTCTATAGACATATAATATTTTCTTCAATTTTAATGAGCACAGTTGAAGTTTCAAATATTCCTCATAATTTGAATGTAATGTCTTTAACAAGCTGGAATCTGGTCTTTTTGGAGGATTATATCTTATTCCTAATCAGGATAACTCTTCAAATAGAAAACCTTTCTGTATTCTTCAAAAATATTTATACCAAAATATAAAAATTCTTCCATACATTTATGTAGCTCACTATATCAACTGTATTCCTCAAATGACTGTATTTTGAACTAGTTCATAAATCTTGAGTCCCAGAACATTTACAAGGGTAAATTTTAAGCCTTGACAGACATTCTTAAATTTTACGATGCAAAACCCACCTTCCATAAAAGCATGAATATAGTACACACTGGTTTCGCCATGCATATTTTTTGAATATATCTTACATCTCATTGGACTTACTCAAATTCTAAAGAAAATATTTGAAATATTAGAGTCTATCCCATTTGCACTTTTTTCCATGTGCAAGTGACTTCAAGTCTGTTGTCTCAATTTAATTTGCATAGCATCTCTGTAAGTTAGGTAATAATACTATTATCATATCCAAGCTTCACATGCGATCTGTTTGTTTGATCTGGACAGTTTATTGAACCTGTCTAAAGTATTTTCTCCTCTGCAAAAATGGGAGTATTAATATTGTCATTTCACTAAGTTATTGAGGATTGTGTTGAAATAGTATCTGTAAAGTACATAGAACACAGTCCTGCACAGTGAGCTCTCGAAAATGTAAGTTCTTTTTCTTATAATTAATAGGAATATACTTTTAGAGATGACAAAACTCAAGATTCCACAGAAAAAGTGACTTCCTGAGGCTCATGTAGAGACCAGATACAGCATAATGTATAACATTTGTTTTTATCATCTCAAGATCACAGCTTCTTAAAAACTGAGGGTAGTTTTGGGCAGTGCCTGTGGCTCAGTGGGTAGGGCACCAGCCTCATATGCTGAGGGTGGCAGGTTCAAACCCAGGCCTGGACAAACCGCAAGAAAAAGATAGCTGGGTGTTGTGGTGGGCACCTGTAGTCCCAACTACTTGGGAAGCTGAGGTAAGAGAATCACCTAAGCCCAAGAGCTGGAGGTTGCTGTGAGCTGTGATG
>NW_003856656.1:0-1475 GCF_000181295.1 Otolemur garnettii | reverse complement strand
GTAGAGATGGGGTCTTGTTCTGGCTCAGGCTGGCCTCAAACTCAAATGTTGATTGAAGTCCTGTGTTTGGTGCTAAGCAAATGATAATGAACAAGACAGACATGGTCCAAGGGTTGATCAGAGCAGGGTTGATATGGACAAATATGTGCCAATTACAATACATCATGGTGAAGGCTGTGGGCATGGAAACGCAGAGTGAGGAACGAGAACTGGGGGAGAACAGCTCCTGAAGCTGCGGTGTTAAGTGAGTCAACATGAGGAAATGAATAATACTCCTAAATCTCCTGTGAGATTTCAATACCTGCTTATCCTCTGTGTCTTATAGGCTATGTGGGCTGTGAGTGGGAATATGTCTTTGTACATATGTGTCTCTTAGGATTGGATTCAGCTGTCAATGACATAACCATGACACTTTGCTGAAAAGAAGACTGGGAAATGAGGTCTTTATTCTGAGTGGTTTAAATAAGACAGAAGTTAATTTTTTTCACTGACTTAAGGTCCAGGTCTTAGTGGTCCAGGGATGGTGTGGTGTTTTTAAAACAAGGTTACAAAAACTTTTGTCACTTCTGTCATTCAGAATAGAGTCTGCATCTCTTCTCCTTGAATCTTAGTGGGTTTGTCATTGTTTTGATCAATAGAGTAGGTCAAATAGAGTATGGAGAAGTGATATCAAGTGACTTTTGTGTGTGTGTGTGTGTGTGTGTGTGTGTGTGTGTTTTGAGACGGAGCCTCAAGCTATCCCCCTGGGTAGAGTGCCATGGCATCACGCTCACAGCAACCTCCAACTCCTGGGCTCAAGTGAGTCTCCTGTCTCAGCCTTCCAAGTAGCTGGGACTACAGGCGCCCGCCACAACGCCTGGCCATTTTTTGGTTGCAGCCATCATTGTTGTTTGGCAGGCCTGGGCTGGGGATTTGAACCTGCCACCTTAGGTGTACGTGGCCGGCGCCTTAGCCACTTGAGCCACAGGCGCCGAGCCTTTATTTCCTTTTCTTGCCTAATTGCTCTCATTAGATCTTCGAATGCTATGTTGATAGAAGTTGTGATAAGGGGGTATCCTTGTCTTACTCCTGATGTTACCAAGTCTTTTTATCTTTGAACCATGGAATGTTTCACTTACTCAAAATAAACTTAAATAGATTTGGCACCTGTAGCTCAGCAGCTAGGGCACCAGCCATATACATTGGAGTTGCCAGGTTCAAACCCAGCCTGGGCCTGCTAAACAACAATAACAGCTGCAACAAAAAAAAATAGCTGGGCATTGTGGCGGGTGCCTGTAGTCCCAGCTACTCAGGAGGTTGAGGCAAGAGAATATCTTAAGCCCAAGAATTTTTTTTTTTTGTGAGCTGTGTAACACCACAGCACTCTACCAAGGGTGATAAAGTGAGACTCTGTCTCTACTTAAAAAAATAGAAGAACTAGCCTGATGGGCACCTGTGGTCCCAGCTATTCAGGAGGCTGAAGTAAGAGGATATCT
>NW_003856655.1:0-1475 GCF_000181295.1 Otolemur garnettii | reverse complement strand
ATTAAAGACTTCCTAATCTTCATCCAAAATCAAGATATTTCTTCTGTCTCTGGACCCTTATATAGAACTGTCTCCTGGATATCTTGTCTCATCCCTCAAACTGCCCTTCCAAAAAACTGAACTCATCTTCCCCTTTTGATCTGTCTTTCAAGCAGTGCTTTTTCTCAGTGGTGCTATAACATACCAGTGTTTCCTAACTCAAAGACTCAAGAGCACTTACATAGATAACTTATCATTAATCATAATTTGAATGTTGCTTGATTTACTTTCAAAATATTTTTAAAAACCCATCCACTTCTTTTTATTCTCACAGCCACTCTCATCTCTCCCGGTTCCCAGGACACAGCCATGCTTTTGAAGGACCGTCTCCTTTGGCTTCAGTCTTGCCCCTACTAATCAGTTTTCCACAGCTGCTCACGTGATCTTCCAAAATACAAATATGATTGCTCAAAATCCTGTGGACACTTTGCCCTATTAGAAAAAAGTCCAAACTCCTAACTGGGGTTGGTAAGGAACTCCTGAGTGACGGTCTGCCTGGCTGCACTGAGACCCTTTACACCATGTCTCACACCTGTCAGCATGTTCAGACATGCCAGAGGCTTTTCCTGGGACAAGCTGTCCCTTCTCTTTGCTTGGCTTCCTTTTACTTCTTTTAGAAATTTCTTCCTTAGTTATTATTTCCTCAGGGAAATTTACTTTGTTCTACTAAACGCAAAGTATTTCTTTAGCTGCATTCATGATTTTTTTCTTTTTTTACATTTGCTTGTTTAATTATTTTTCTTACCAACTGGAGTATTAGTTCATAAAGATGGGACCACCACCATCTATGCCTAGCTTCTAGGACATTGCCTGGACACAGAACAAATTCTCAATAAATGTTGTTTGATCTATAAATAGATGAATAAATGCATACACAGATATGATGAGGAGGAGCAAAGGTCCACTCTGAGCATAATTTTTACAGGATCTGAGGCCTCTTATTTGAAAGTTATATAAATCAGTCTGACAAATGCTAATGCTTTGTCGAAAAGCACGATCTTATTCTTTAAAAGTAATCTGCCATAAACATTTTGAGTTTTAAGAAACTTCCTCTCTCCTTTTTTCCACACTCAATTTAAAGTTATTGTAACTTGTAAGAATAAAATGAGTAAATATATATGTATATTTTACCATTTCCACATCCAATTTCTTCTCAAAATCTTTCCTAATAAAAAATGTGAATATATAGAACATATAAAAGTTACAGAATAATAGTATAAAGTACATCCCCAAACTCACCATCCACTCTGAGCTAGTGCTAGAATGTTATCTAGAAGGAGTTATCACTTACCTCTGGGCTCTTTCTCTCTTAAAGAAACTAGTGCTAGAATTCAATGTTTCCTACTCATTTTGCCCTGTACTACTCAATTCCCATTAGTGTACCCTTGATTTTTCTTAACTCTCTTCTCTTAGCATTCACTGATTGTGAAGCTGTT
>NW_003856654.1:0-1475 GCF_000181295.1 Otolemur garnettii | reverse complement strand
AGATATCCTCTTACTTCAGCCTCCTGAATAGCTGGGACCACAGGTGCCCATCAGGCTAGTTCTTCTATTTTTTTAAGTAGAGACAGAGTCTCACTTTATCACCCTTGGTAGAGTGCTGTGGTGTTACACAGCTCACAAAAAAAAAAAATTCTTGGGCTTAAGATATTCTCTTGCCTCAACCTCCTGAGTAGCTGGGACTACAGGCACCCGCCACAATGCCCAGCTATTTTTTTTTGTTGCAGCTGTTATTGTTGTTTAGCAGGCCCAGGCTGGGTTTGAACCTGGCAACTCCAATGTATATGGCTGGTGCCCTAGCTGCTGAGCTACAGGTGCCAAATCTATTTAAGTTTATTTTGAGTAAGTGAAACATTCCATGGTTCAAAGATAAAAAGACTTGGTAACATCAGGAGTAAGACAAGGATACCCCCTTATCACAACTTCTATCAACATAGCATTCGAAGATCTAATGAGAGCAATTAGGCAAGAAAAGGAAATAAAGGCTCGGCGCCTGTGGCTCAAGTGGCTAAGGCGCCGGCCACGTACACCTAAGGTGGCAGGTTCAAATCCCCAGCCCAGGCCTGCCAAACAACAATGATGGCTGCAACCAAAAAATGGCCAGGCGTTGTGGCGGGCGCCTGTAGTCCCAGCTACTTGGAAGGCTGAGACAGGAGACTCACTTGAGCCCAGGAGTTGGAGGTTGCTGTGAGCGTGATGCCATGGCACTCTACCCAGGGGGATAGCTTGAGGCTCCGTCTCAAAACACACACACACACACACACACACACACACACACAAAAGTCACTTGATATCACTTCTCCATACTCTATTTGACCTACTCTATTGATCAAAACAATGACAAACCCACTAAGATTCAAGGAGAAGAGATGCAGACTCTATTCTGAATGACAGAAGTGACAAAAGTTTTTGTAACCTTGTTTTAAAAACACCACACCATCCCTGGACCACTAAGACCTGGACCTTAAGTCAGTGAAAAAAATTAACTTCTGTCTTATTTAAACCACTCAGAATAAAGACCTCATTTCCCAGTCTTCTTTTCAGCAAAGTGTCATGGTTATGTCATTGACAGCTGAATCCAATCCTAAGAGACACATATGTACAAAGACATATTCCCACTCACAGCCCACATAGCCTATAAGACACAGAGGATAAGCAGGTATTGAAATCTCACAGGAGATTTAGGAGTATTATTCATTTCCTCATGTTGACTCACTTAACACCGCAGCTTCAGGAGCTGTTCTCCCCCAGTTCTCGTTCCTCACTCTGCGTTTCCATGCCCACAGCCTTCACCATGATGTATTGTAATTGGCACATATTTGTCCATATCAACCCTGCTCTGATCAACCCTTGGACCATGTCTGTCTTGTTCATTATCATTTGCTTAGCACCAAACACAGGACTTCAATCAACATTTGAGTTTGAGGCCAGCCTGAGCCAGAACAAGACCCCATCTCTAC
>NW_003856653.1:0-1475 GCF_000181295.1 Otolemur garnettii | reverse complement strand
CCGCCTCCCAAGTAGCTGGGACCACAGGCGCCCGCCACAACGCCCGGCTATTTTTTGGTTGCAGCTGCCATTGTTGTTTGGCGGGTCCGGGCTGGAGATTCGAACCTGCCACCTTAGGTGTACGTGGCTGGCGCCTTAGCCGGTTGAGCTATAGGCGCCGAGCCTGGAGTCAGATTTTGTCCAATCCCTGTGCCTTTGGGCCCCTGATCTGAGGGGACGAAGGGAGCTAAACTTATCTTTTCTTGGATTTCCACTGACTTCTCATTAAATTATTATTCCTGGGTACAGCAGACTCCATGTACACATCTTATTTTATTTCCCTTTTAAAGCATACTGTTTTAATTGGGCAATCATAATGCTTTTCTGCAATTATCACTGGTGGGGAAGTAAGCAATCAAACTTTCAATTTTAAAACTTCTATAAAATGAAGTCAGCAAGATGTGCTGTTTTGAGACGGCACCCAGCAAAGGAAAATGACTCTTGGTGGCTCACATTGTTGTGGGGCTTGTTTGCGTTGCTGTGTAGTCGTAATGGAAAATGAATAAAAATAAAAATCCCGGGGCCCTTTTTGGCCAGCACTTGAGAAGTTAATCCCACTGTCCTGGCAGAATTCCAGTTCAGATCACTGCATTCTAGTGGCAGAGGAGGGTGCAGTTTTTAGTGGCTGTAACTCTGCTTTGCCTCTTTTTCAGCCCACGTGCTATGAATGAAACAGCTGCCCGTTCCTTACACGGTAGAGGGCTATGCTTCAATGGGACTCAGAATCTATCTCCCCTAATCATAGTGGGAAGTAGGCCCAGCCCTTCTAAAACATAACCATTTGGTTTAATGTTGCAACAACAAACAAATCCATTAACATTATCGAGTATATAGGAGTTCCATATTCTCCCTCTTTATTAAGATACATTTGGCTTGGTGCCTGTGGCTCAAGTGGCTAAGACGCCAGCCACATACACCTGAGGTGGCGGGTTCGAATCCAGCCCGGGCCCGCCAAACAACAATGATGGCTGCAACCAAAAAAAAAAATAGCCAGGTGCTGTGGTGGGCACCTGTGGTCCCAGCAACTTGGGAGGCGGAGGCAGGAGACTCGCTTAAGCCCAGGAGTTGGAGGTTACTGTGAGCTATGCCACGGCACTCTACCCAGGGGGACAGCTTGAGGCTCCATCTCAAAAAAAAAAAAAAAAAAAAGATACATTTCAGGTACAGAAAAAGTACAATATTATAATAAACACCCATATACCCACCATTGAGAAATAAAATATTATTGGTAGAACGTAGTTCTTTGTGTGCTCTTTGAACTCATTCTCCTGGGATCAGGAAACTAAACTGATCCAAGGACCAGCCAAGAAGATATTTGCTACAATCAAAATCTTTGAATGTGGCTTGGCGCCTATGGCTCAAGCGGCTAAGGCGCCAGCCACATACACCTAAGGTGGCGGGTTCGAATCCCCAGCCCGGACCCGCCAAACAACAAT
>NW_003856652.1:0-1475 GCF_000181295.1 Otolemur garnettii | reverse complement strand
TTTGTCATTCTTTTTGTTGTTGTTTTGGCAGGCCCAGGCTGGGTTTGAACCCATCAGCTCCAGTGTATGTGGCTGGTGCCCTACCTGCTGAGCTACAGGCACCGAGCCTAAATTTTAAAATTTTAAAAGGAAAGAAAAACGAACATCAACTGAAATAATTTGCTAAATCATATTTCATTTTCTTTTGTTAGAAGGATTTGTAAAAATTCAGTCAAAAATGCCAAAGTGTTGAGAAATCTTTAATTATCAAAACCAAAATATTTGTACCCCTTTAATATTCTGAATTTTTAATAAAGAAATCTTGGCTTGGTGCCCTTAGTACAGTGGTTAAGGAGCCGGCCACAGACACTGGGGCTGGCTGGTTTGGGCCTGGCCAGGACCAGCTAGGCAACAACGACAACTGCAACAAAAAAATATAGCCAGGCATTGTGGTGGGTGCCTGTAGTCCCAGCTACTCAGGAGGCTGAGGCAAGATAATTGCTTATGCCCAAGAATTTAAGGTTGCTGTGAGCTGTAATGCCATGGCACTCTACCCGCGAGGGACAAAGAATAAATTACCTACGAGGCACAACAGTGCACACTAAAAGCCCTCATATCATAATGGAATTTCAACTCATACCTCTTCAATCTATTAAAATTTAAAAAATTTAAATTAAAATAATTTTTTTGTCATTCTTTTTGTTGTTGTTTTGGCAGGCCCAGGCTGGGTTTGAACCCATCAGCTCCAGTGTATGTGGCTGGTGCCCTACCTGCTGAGCTATAGGCGCCGAGCCTAAATTTTAAAATTTTAAAAGGAAAGAAAAACAAACATCAACTGAAATAATTTGCTAAATCATATTTCATTTTGTTAGAAGGATTTATAAAAATTCTGTCAAAAATGCCAAAGTGTTGAGAAATCTTTAATTATCAAAACCAAAATATTTGTACCCCTTTAATATTCTGAATTCTTAATAAAGAAATTTTGGCTTGGTGCCCATAGTACAGTGGTTACGGTGCTGGCCACAGACACTGGGGCTGGCTGGTTTGGGCCTGGCCAGGACCAGCTAGGCAACAATGACAACTGCAACAAAAAAATATAGCCAGGCATTGTGGTGGGCTCCTGTAGTCCCAGCTACTCGAGAGGCTGAGGCAAGAGAATTGTTTATGCCCAAGAATGGAGGTTGCTGTGAGCTGTGACACCATAGCACTCTCCCGAGGGCAACACAGTAAAACTCTGTCTCAATAAATAAATAAATAAATAGGGAGGTGCCTGTGGCTCAGTGAGTAGGGCGCCGGCCCCATATACCAAGGGTGGCGGGTTCAAACCCAGCCCCAGCCAAACTGCAACAAAAAATAGCCGGGCGTTGTGGCGGGCGCCTGTAGTCCCAGCTACTTGGGAGTCTGAGGCAGAAGAATCGCCTAAGCCCAGGAGTTGGAGGTTGCTGGAGCAACTCCGCTGCACTCTACCGAGGGCGAAAAAGTGAGACTCTGTCTCT
>NW_003856651.1:0-1475 GCF_000181295.1 Otolemur garnettii | reverse complement strand
ATTGTTGTTTGGCGGGTCCGGGCTGGGGATTCGAACCCGCCACCTTAGGTGTATGTGGCTGGCGCCTTAGCCGCTTGAGCCATAGGCGCCAAGCCACATTCAAAGATTTTGATTGTAGCAAATATCTTCTTGGCTGGTCCTTGGATCAGTTTAGTTTCCTGATCCCAGGAGAATGAGTTCAAAGAGCACACAAAGAACTACGTTCTACCAATAATATTTTATTTCTCAATGGTGGGTATATGGGTGTTTATTATAATATTGTACTTTTTCTGTACCTGAAATGTATCTTTTTTTTTTTTTTTTTTTTGAGATGGAGCCTCAAGCTGTCCCCCTGGGTAGAGTGCCGTGGCATAGCTCACAGTAACCTCCAACTCCTGGGCTTAAGCGAGTCTCCTGCCTCCGCCTCCCAAGTTGCTGGGACCACAGGTGCCCACCACAGCACCTGGCTATTTTTTTTTTTGGTTGCAGCCATCATTGTTGTTTGGCGGGCCCGGGCTGGATTCGAACCCGCCACCTCAGGTGTATGTGGCTGGCGTCTTAGCCACTTGAGCCACAGGCACCAAGCCAAATGTATCTTAATAAAGAGGGAGAATATGGAACTCCTATATACTCGATAATGTTAATGGATTTGTTTGTTGTTGCAACATTAAACCAAATGGTTATGTTTTAGAAGGGCTGGGCCTACTTCCCACTATGATTAGGGGAGATAGATTCTGAGTCCCATTGAAGCATAGCCCTCTACCGTGTAAGGAACGGGCAGCTGTTTCATTCATAGCACGTGGGCTGAAAAAGAGGCAAAGCAGAGTTACAGCCACTAAAAACTGCACCCTCCTCTGCCACTAGAATGCAGTGATCTGAACTGGAATTCTGCCAGGACAGTGGGATTAACTTCTCAAGTGCTGGCCAAAAAGGGCCCCGGGATTTTTATTTTTATTCATTTTCCATTACGACTACACAGCAACGCAAACAAGCCCCACAACAATGTGAGCCACCAAGAGTCATTTTCCTTTGCTGGGTGCCGTCTCAAAACAGCACATCTTGCTGACTTCATTTTATAGAAGTTTTAAAATTGAAAGTTTGATTGCTTACTTCCCCACCAGTGATAATTGCAGAAAAGCATTATGATTGCCCAATTAAAACAGTATGCTTTAAAAGGGAAATAAAATAAGATGTGTACATGGAGTCTGCTGTACCCAGGAATAATAATTTAATGAGAAGTCAGTGGAAATCCAAGAAAAGATAAGTTTAGCTCCCTTCGTCCCCTCAGATCAGGGGCCCAAAGGCACAGGGATTGGACAAAATCTGACTCCAGGCTCGGCGCCTATAGCTCAACCGGCTAAGGCGCCAGCCACGTACACCTAAGGTGGCAGGTTCGAATCTCCAGCCCGGACCCGCCAAACAACAATGGCAGCTGCAACCAAAAAATAGCCGGGCGTTGTGGCGGGCGCCTGTGGTCCCAGCTACTTGGGAGGCGG
>NW_003856650.1:0-1476 GCF_000181295.1 Otolemur garnettii | reverse complement strand
AGACTTTATCTCTTTCATTTTTACATAGATGGAGCTGGAACATATTCTTCTTAGCAAAGTATCTCAAGAATGGAAGAAAAGTATCCCGTGTACTCAGCCCTACTATGAAACTAATTTATAACTTTCATATGAAAGTTATAACCAACTATAGCTCAAGAAGAAGGGGAAAGAAGAGAGGGAGGGGAGGGAGAAGGATGGGTAGAAGGAGGGTAATTGGTGAGAACACACCTATGGTGTATTTTACAAGGGTAAATGTTAGATTTATTAAGTGTAGAGTATAAATGTCTGAACACAATAACTAAGAAAATGTGATGAAGGCTGTTAACCAGTTTGATGAAAATGTTTCAAATGGTATACAAAAGCAGCACATTTTATCCCACGATTGCATTAACGTACACAGTTAGGATTTAATAAAAAAAAAAAAAAAGAGTGTGAGAGAGTTCTGTCAGTAACTCATTTCATATAAATTTCTATGTATTATGTAAATTTCTTTTCCCACAGAACAAATTTCATCATCATCTCATAAGTAAAGTAGAAACAGAAGTCTGGTATGGTAACATATGATGTGAAAATCTATCCTTCAAAGAGATAAGAAGCTTACGTTTCTACAAACAATGCTTAGAGTAGTAGTAAAAAAATTTAGTTCACAAATTAAACCCATGATTGTGTATGCTGGACAACCTTGTGTGGGCTGCTAATTCTGCCCTCTGGGCTTAGTTCACCTCTCCAGCCAATTTACTTCTTTCCTGTGTTCTAGAATATCTTAAAATCTACTAAATTCCTCAGAACACCACCATGCCCCATCTTCCCTAACCCCTTCAATATCTAAGTTAATAAACTCAATTCCTTAATGACAGAGTAAATAGAATTTCAAATAGAATCTACTTCAAATTCCTGCCATCAGATCTATAAATAAACCTGTCCTTAGATGTGTCCTTTCCAAGACTTCCACTTCCTTTCTAATTCTGTTCATCCCTTTCCTTAGGAAGAATTTGCCCAAGGATTGTCCTTTATTCTGTGTCTTTAGAATCTCTCTGTGTGTATTGAATTAAATATATCCATATTTCTAAACTAATACAAGTTACTCCATCTTAAAATCGTATCTAAAAATGCAACAACTGCTTCTCTTGGATTCTTCATTTCCATCATCCAAGACCACCTTAATTCTCTCCTTCACTGTATATGTTCTCTTGAATTGTCTGGGTCCATAATATCAAGGCCTTAATCTCTCACTTTAACTCTCTCTTATCTGGTTTTCTTACTCATGATGCCATTGGGTTTACTATATCCCTGATGACATTTACCAGATTAAATTCAGTAAAATCCTCATGATCTTCATTTATCAGTAATTGCACTATTGATGTCACCTTGTTATCTTTGGTTGGTTGCTTGGTTATAACTCTTGCTCAGGTTTCCATGATGTTATACAAACCTGCATTTCTTTTTCTTTTCTTTTTTTTTTTTTTTAAGACACAG
>NW_003856649.1:0-1476 GCF_000181295.1 Otolemur garnettii | reverse complement strand
TGGAAAAGCTCTATGTCTGTAGGTCTTGTGGGGCAAAGATTCATCTATAAGTCAAACTTCTGCAGACATGATGGAACACACACGGGGAGAAGTCTGACATTGTCAAGGGTGAGGAAGTCATTGGTAATAAAACCATATCTCCACAATCACAAGGAAGCAAATGTGGCCCAAATCTACCTCTATACTCTAGCTCTGAGAAGGCTTCAGAGAAAGTCTAGTGACCCCTTGGATTCCCCAAAGTGTAAAGAGCAGGCATAACTAATTAAACAATCCTCTACTTCCACGAGTAAAAATGAGGAATAAAAACAGTGGTGAGGGGTCCTTCAGTATTCATGGGGTGCTGACTTGTTTGCCATACTTATCCCCTCCATGGTTGTTTTTGGGGGTGAATCTTTGACCTCCTGTTCTAATAATTTTTTCTCCATAGACTTCTGAAGCCCAAACATGTACCTCATTCCACTCTTATCACTGAACAGAGATGTGTCCAGGAAGACCACAGGGAACACACGCTCTCAACTCTGGCCTCTACAGAATCCAACCCCTGATGGAAAGGTATAATAAGCCTGGGGTCTATCTGGTTCAATTGCTGGAGAATCAATTTCTGGTCCCCTGGACAGAGTGCTAGGATATGGGACAGAGTTGAGCCTGGGAAGGGAATTCTCTGCTTTTCAGGGAAGTGTGGTTTCTTGTCCTAATGTACCCTTCCCTTCTGCTACCACAGTCCTCCCTTGACGTCTCCTGGTTCCTCTCCTAGTTTCCTCCCAGCTGTATAGCCTCCAAAGTGAAAGCCTGACAAGGACACATATGAGCATGCATGTGTACATGTGTGGTATGTCATGCATGAATGCAAGGGGGTTTCCAGGTAGGTGTATCAGTGTGGGTGTAGGGGTTGACAAGGTATATGTGCCTTCATGTGTGCCTGCACATATGTGCATGAATGTGTATGTCCCTGGTCAATCAGGGAGGGAATGCCTCCCCTTCCTCCAGGGGAATCCTAGATCCTCATTCAGTTTGAGAAACTGAATGAATTCATATTGAGAAACAAAAACCTCGAGGCAAATACATTCTTCTTTTAACAAGGGACTTTTAAAAGAAATAAAGTGATGACTTAGTTCTCATTAAAATCCACAGTGTCTCTCAGACCATGCCAAGGTCAGGGAGAGCGGAGTGACCATCATCTGCAAGATTATGGAGAAGTCTTCATGTCCTCCTGGGGGGATGAGGACTCAGGCCTCCCATTCCCACCCCAGCTGAAACATCATTAAATGTGCTGCAGGGTCTCTTGGAAGGAAAAGTTGAGCAGGATGTGGTGTGGTGAAGGAGACATTGCTGCCCATAGAGGATACGCTCAGCCTTTGATTCTGGACTCTGGATGTGATCCGCATTCCTGAAGTGAGAGGAAGCCTCTCAGAATGAAATGTCTCAAGTGTTTGGAGACTGAGCTCAGGAAAACTTGGATGCTCAAAATAAAACCAA
>NW_003856648.1:0-1477 GCF_000181295.1 Otolemur garnettii | reverse complement strand
ATAACTGTCAGGTCTTCACAGGTTCCTCACCCTTCTCAAACCTGCTCATCATACAGTGGTCTAACCTTTCCTAAAAATTCATGGAGTGCAAATGATACGGCTGCATAAAAATAAAATAAGTTAAAATAAATAAGTATATTTTCAACAAAGGTTCCAAGAACACACATTGGAGAAACACCAGTCTTTTCAATAAATGGTGCTGGGAAAAACAGAATATTTGCATGCAAAAGAAGGAAAGTCGGCCCCTAAACTTTCATCACATACAAAAATCAACTCAAAATGTATTAAAGACTTAAATGTAAGGCTCAAAATGATAAAACCACTAGAAGAAAATATAGGAGAAATGCTTCATGCCATTTGTCTAGGGAAGAATATTTGGTAAGACCTCAAAAGCACAGGCAACAAAAGCAAATTAGACAACTAGGATTATGTTAAACTAAAAAGCTTTTGCACAGCAAGACAAAAAAATCAACAGAATAAAGAAACAGCCTATAGAATGGAAGTATCTGCAAATATAACCATTTCATAAATGGTTTAATATTCAGCATATCTAAAAAACCCAAACGTCTCAATAGCAAAAAAGCAAAACAAAACCAAAAAAACTCATATACAAATGAACAAAAAAGATTTAAAAATGGGCAAAAGACATGAGCAGACATGGTCCCAAAGAAGACACACAAATGGCCAGCAGGTATATGACAAAATGTTTACTATCACTAATCACCAAGGAAATGTAAATCAAATTCTCCATATCATCTCACACCGTTTAGAATGGATATTATCAAAAAGACAAACAAAAATGTGGGTGAAAAATGCTATTGGTGGGAGTGTAAATCAGTACAACTATTACAGAAAATAGTATGGAGGTTCCTTGAAAAACTAAAAATAGAACTATCATATGATTCAGCCATGCCACTGATATATATATATACACACACACACACACACACACACACATATATATATATATATCAGGAATTGAAATATATATCAAGGAATTGAAATCAGTATGTCAAAGCAATATCTGCACTCTCATGTTAATTGCAACATTATTATATTATATATATTGCATTTTATATATATATATAATTATATATATATCAGGTATACATATCAAGGAATTGAAATCAGTATGTCAAAGCAATATCTGTACTCTCATGTTAATTGCAACATTATTATATTATATATATTGCATTATATATACATAATATATATATATATCAGGTATACATATCAAGGAATTGAAATCAGTATGTCAAAGAGATATCTGCAGTCTCATGCTAATTGCAACATTATTATATTGCATTATATATATATAAAATATATATATATATCAGGTATATATATCAAGGAATTGAAATCAGTATGTCAAAGAGATATCTTCACTCTCATGTCAATTGCAACATTATTAACAATAGCCAAGATATGGACTCAACCTAAACATCAATAGACAAATGGTTAAAGGAAATGTAATACA
>NW_003856647.1:0-1477 GCF_000181295.1 Otolemur garnettii | reverse complement strand
GCACCTCTCACCACTTCCAAAAATTGACTCAAGATGTATAAAAGATTTAAATGTAAGGCATGAAATGATAAAAATCTCAGAAGAAAGCATGGGAAGAACTCTTGACGATGTTGGCCTGGTCAAAGATTTTATGAAGAAGACTTCAGCAGCCATCGCAACACCAAAAATAAACAAATGGGATTTAATTAAATAGAAAGGCTTCTGCACAGCTAAGGATATAACCATTAAAGGAAACATACAAACTTCAGAATGGGAAAAATTCTTTCACATTACAAATCTGACAAAGGGTTGATACGCAGAATCTACAGATAATTCAAATGAATCAACAAAAAGAAAGTAAATAATCCCATCTATCACTGGGTAAGAGACATGAACAGAATCTTCTCTGAGGAACATATATGAATGGCTAACAAAATTAGGAAAAAGTGCTCATCATCCCCAATCATCAGAGAAATGCAAATCAAACCACCCTGAGATGTCACCTCATCCCAGTAAGATTAGCCCACATCACAAAGTCCCAAAGCTGCAGATGCTGGCACAGATGTGGAGAGAATGGAGCACTTCTACACTGCTGGTGGGAATGCAAACTATTATAGCCTCTATGGAAAAAAGTATGGAGAATTGTGAAAGAACTCAAATTAGATCTCTCATTTGACCCTACAATCCCATTACTAGGTATCTACTCAGAGGAAAAAAATCCTTTTATCATAAGGACATTTGCACTAGACTGTTTACTGCAGCTCAATTTACAATTACCAAAATACGGGAACAATCTATATGCCCACTAATCCAGGAATGAATTCAAGGTACTCAATACTAACATGAAGCCTGTAGATGAACTGATGCATGCCCTCATAAGAGAAAATCTCAGACCAATTCAAGATGGGGAGAGGGGGGACGAGGGACAGGGAGAAGGGAGGATGCAGGGGGTGGGTGAGCTCCAGCTTAAACAGCATAATGTTAGGGGATATGGCACACCTATTGTGGGCAGGGCACAATTATAAGAGGGACTCTGCCTAACACGTCAAAACATTATAACCTATTTTTTCACACACTCAAATTAACCTGAAATTTTAAAAACAGCACTCTAATCTTTCAGTTTTTATGTGAGGGTATACATCTGACTTCACAGCGTGTGTTGCTCCAAAGCCACCTCTGGTCATAAAAATATGAGTTTATCCTTTTCTTTAGACAAAGTCAATAAGCTATCACAGATTTCCACCCCACTTACCAGGCAAAGTAAAACAAGCAGCATGAGACAGTGATGCTCCCACGTTTTCCCACTGGAGGACTAGGTGTCGGAGCTCCCACGTCTTCTCACTGGAGGACTAGGTGTTGGTGCTCCCACATATTCCCACTGGAGGGCCAGGTGTTGGTGTGCCCACGTCTTCCCACTGGAGGACTGGGTGTTGGTGCTCCCATGTCTTCCCACTGGAGGGCCAGGTGTTGAGGCTCCCACGTCTTCCCATTGGAGGAC
>NW_003856646.1:0-1477 GCF_000181295.1 Otolemur garnettii | reverse complement strand
GTATACATGGAGTTGCTTATTTCTTTTATTGCTAGTAGCATTTCATTATATGAGAACACCACTTCTGTTTATCTATTCACCTGGGTAAATTTATGGAATACAAAGATGAGCTTTTAACATGATGGTCAGTGTTTATCTGGCTGTGGAGTAGTCTGTACTTACTGTTTGCTGTAGCTGTAGGGTGAGAGACCAAAATTTGCTCTGTTATGCTCTTTGCCTGTTCCTTTAGCTATAATTCCCTGTTGTTATACAGAAGCCCTCTGGATGTGTGGGGAGGACGAGCATTCTGTGGTGCTGTGACCAGGCCTGTTATTTCCTTTTGCTCACATCAAAGGCTAGAAGGAGCTGGAGTCCGGCATTCCCATTCTTCCAGGTTAGCTAAGCTTTGGTAAAATATGAGTTGTCTAGGCTCTGGCAAAATAGCTTCTTTTTCTAGGAGGCCTTGTTAAGGAAAGTGATCTGGGGATACTTCAAACTGGTTGCTTTTTCCTTACTAATGGGACTTTGGGGACACCCTGTATGGTGTTGATAATACATTTCTTTTCTTTAGTCTGACAATATGGTAAATTATACCAATTATTTTTTGAATGTTAAACTAATCTTTCATTCTTGAAATAAATCAATTTGAGCATAATGGATTGTCTTTTTCATATTGTACTGTATTCAATTTGTTAATACTTTGTTAATGGTTTTTGGGTCTGTTTATGAGCAGTATTTGCCTAGAAATGCTTTTATTTTAATGTACTTGCCTAGTTTTGATATCAGGGTAATTGCTTGCCTCAAACTTGTTAAAATTGTTCCTTTCACTTCCATATCTGAGTTTGTGTAGGACTGGCATTTATTCTTAAGTGTTAGATAGAATTTACAAGTAAAACAATGTGACTGAGACTTTTTTGGGTGAGATTTTAAATGATTAATTCAATTCTTTTAATAGCTGTGGGGTTTTAAAATTTTCTGTTTCTTCTGTTGCCAATTTTAGTAAGTGGTGTCATTCAAGGATTTTGTCAATTCCACCTAAATTTACAGTTTTATTGGCAAAATCTGAACATCATTTTATTATCCTTTCAACGTCTTTTGTGACGTCCTTTCTGAGCTGGTCGGTTCTGCCGTCTGGCTCTGAATGCTCTTACCTCACTTTCTCATCTACTTTGTCTCCCTTTTCTGTTCTCTAGTTACAGGTTTATTAATTTTACTGATCTTTTAAAAACATGTTTCAGTTTAACTGATTTTTTTTAGTTTTTAATCTCTTTCTAATCTATCAATTACTTCTCTTCTTATTTTGAGTTTTTCTCTTTTCTTTCAAGATATTTATGGGGGAATTTTTGATCATTGCCTTAGTCCAGGGGTGTCCACTTTGGATGTTTTCTGCCGCAGGCTGAAAGAATAAGGGTTGTCTTGGGCCACACATTAAATACACAACCACTAATGAAAGCTGATGAGCAAAAGAAAATGTCCATGCATACTTTTTTTTTTTTTT
>NW_003856645.1:0-1477 GCF_000181295.1 Otolemur garnettii | reverse complement strand
CCCATCTGATCATTCAGATCTCTGCTGCTGCTCCTACTAGACATTTGCCTGCCCCAGCAATGTCCTGAGCATTTTCTTCTGACAGAAGGAGCATTTTCTACTCACAGAAGGAGCAATGCAGCAGGCCCTAGGACCAGGTCTCCTGGGCACTTGAACTAGTCTGGGGTCAGCAGGAACCGGGCCTAGGAGAAAAAGGTAGATGGATCAGGCCTAAGGAAGCAGCTGAAGGGTGTGCACCTTCCAGGAAGGTGGGAAGGGAAGAAGAGGTTTGGGAACAAGATGGAGAGAAAGAATGAATACATTATAAACATATATCAAAACATCACATTGTATTCCACAAATATATGCAATTATTTTTTGTCAATTAAAATCAAAATTTTAAAATAAATAAATGAATGAATGAAAAGTAAATTCCCTATGGGCAGACAACAAAGCCTATGGTTTCAGAGATGGTGTCAAGAGAAACCTGTACCTCAGTAATGAGTTGAGAGAAGAGGCAGAATGGGGAAGGAACCCCCACGTAAAGGTACTGACATTCTTGGCCAAGCTGACTTAGAGACAGAGCCAGTGTTCACTCCAGTATTGTCAAAAATGATCTGCAAGAACAGGCAAAAATAACCTACAGTGGGAAAGGAATCAGAGGTATTGTGAGGGCAAAGACTGGGAACGAGCACGGGGGAACCTTCTGCAGGGATGGTAATGCTCTATACCTTGATGGGGGCTTAGGTTACACGGATGTACAAATTTGTCAAAACTGACGGAAAGATGTGTACCTTTGCACCAAATCCACCCTCCACCTAAAACAAATAGACTCTAAATATTGTTCTGTAGTTAATGGAGACATAGTAAAGTACTTACAATAAAGTGAACTGATGTCTGAAGTTCACTGTGCAATGTATCAAAATATGAAGTGGATTTATGAATGATTGGGGAGATGAATTGATATTGCTAAACAAACAGCACAAATTAATTGCATAATCTAGTTGATGTTCACTGTAAAATTCTTTCAATCTATGTTTGAAAAGTGGGTTTTTATTTGTTTGTGAGATCAAGTCTTGCTCTGTTGCCTGGGCTAGAGTGCAGCGGCATCATCATAGCTCCCTGCAACCTCAGACTCCTAGACTCAATCCATCCTTCTTGAGAAATAAGAAAAATATATATTTTTTTTCATAGACAGGATCTTGCTATGTTGCTTATAGCAAGCTCATCTTGAACTCCTGGCCTCAAGCAATCTCCCCACCTCAGCTTCCCAGAGTACTAGAATTATAGATATGAGCCACCGTACCCTACCTGAAAGATTTTTAAGATAAAATATAGGGTAGGGGTGAAAACAACCAAAAGTAATTTTTCTTTTTCTTTTTTTTTTTTTTTTTTTTGAGACTGAGTCTCACTATGTTGCCCGTGGTAGAGTACCATGGCATCACAGCTCACAGAAACCTCAAACCCTTGGGCTTGAGTGATTTTCTTGCCTCAGCCT
>NW_003856644.1:0-1477 GCF_000181295.1 Otolemur garnettii | reverse complement strand
AAAAAAAAAAAAAAAAAAGAAATCATTTGTAAAACTCTATTGGTCTGATTAAGATGGCTACTATCTATACAAAGACAGAAAGGAAGAAAAGATGGAAGGAAGGCAAAGGGAGGGGAGGAGAAGAGAAGGGACGGGAAGGACAAGTGTTGGCAAGGAAGTGAAAATACTGGAACCTTTCAGCACTGGTGGTGAGACTGTAAAATGGTATAACTGCTACAGAAAACATTATAGAGCTTCCCCAAAAAATTAAAAAAGGAAATGCCACAGCATCCAGCAATCTCACTTCTGGATACATACCCAAAAGAACTGAAGCAGAGTTTCAAAGAGATCAGCAGTCCCATGTTCACAGCATCACTATTCACAATAGCTAAGAGGTAGAAGCCACCCAAATGTCTATCAACAGATCAATACATAAATAAAACATGGCATATACATACAATGGAATATTATTAAGCCTTAACAAGGAAGGAAATTCTGTCATATGCTACAACATGGTTGAACCTTGAAAACATACATTAGGCTCGGCACCTGTGGCTCAAGTGGCTAAGGTGCCAGCCACATACACCTGAGCTGGTGGGTTCAAATCCAGCCCAGGCCTACCAAACAACAATGACGGCTGCAACCAAAAAACAGCCAGGCATTGTGGCGGGCGCCTATAGTCCCGACTACTTGGGAGGCGGAGGCAGGAGAATCGCTTAAGCCCAAGAGCTGAAGGTTGCTGTGAGCTGTGATGCCACAGCACTCTACCTAGGGCAATAGCTTGAGGCTCTATACTGATACATGTAGCTATGTTCTTTTTATTTTCTCCTCACTGTCTACCATTACATGACTATTCTACAATTTCTTCATTCTAACACTAATAGACATTTGAGTTGTTTCAGGCGAGGGGTTATTTTTGTTTTTATTTCTTAAGAGTCTTCCTGTGTCACCCTGGCTAGGATGGAGGGGTGTCATCAGCCCTCACTGCAAGCTCAAACTTCTGGGTTCAAGCAATTCTCCTGCCTCCGCCTCCTAAGTAACTGGGACTACAAGTGTCCATCACCAAGGGTAGCTCATTTTTCTGTTTTTTGTAGAGAAGGGGGTCTCGCTTTTACTCAAGCTCCTGACCTCAAACAATCCTCTTACCTCAGCCTCCCAAAATTAAGCTATTTTTTAAATTACATTTGTTATTTGTTGTTATATGTATATAGGAATGGAATCATATCTTGATCTTTTATCAAATAACCTTACTTCCTTTAAGAATGTACTAGCAGGCTCGGCGCCTGTGGCTCAAGCGGCTAAGGCGCCAACCACATACACCTAAGGTGGCGGGTTCAAATCCCCAGCCCGGCCCACCAAACAACAATGATGGCTGCAACCAAAAAATGGCCAGGCGTTGTGGCGGGCCCCTGTAGTCCCAGCTACTTGGGAGGCAGAGGCAGGAGACTCGCTTGAGCCCAGGAGTTGGAGGTTGCTGTGAGCTGTGATGCCACAGCAC
>NW_003856643.1:0-1477 GCF_000181295.1 Otolemur garnettii | reverse complement strand
ATCGATGGGCACTTGGGCTTCTTCCATGACCTGGCAATTATGAATTGGGCTGCAATAAACATTCTGATACAAATATCTTTGTTGTAATGCAATTTTTGGTCATCTGGGACTATACCCAACAAAGGAATTGCAGGGTCAAATGGCCGGTCTATTTTTAGTTCTCTATGTGTTCTCCAGATGTCTTTCCAAAAGGAACATATTAGTTTACATTCCCACCAGCATCTCTGGTTTTGGGATTTTGTGATATGGGCTAATCTCACTGGAGTTAGAGGATATCTCAGAGTAGTTTTTAGAAAAAAGATCTTAATACTATGTCCAGCTCTCACGGAATCAGGAGAAAGAACTCAGAGAAAAGAGAGGGTGCTGGTAAGGGCCGGGGCCGGGTACCCGCTCCTGGAATATGTGAGGAAGGGTATGCACATCTAGAACCTCAAAATGGCAGCTTCACACACACACACACCCACCCCTGCCTGCCCCGGAAAACCCTTCATCAGGGACTCAAACTGCTCAACTTGGAAAAAAAAAAAAAACACGTTAATGGTCAGTTTTACCGGTCTGTGTTATTAAGATAATGATACACCCACTAAAAAAAATAACAGCCTCAATGAGATTTAATTCCTATACCACTCAATTCACCTACGTAGAGTGGTCGTTTCAATGTTTTTTATATATTCACAGAGTTGTATAATTATTACCACAATCAATTTTAGAATCTTTTTATCACCCCAAACAGAACTCCATACCCATTAGCAGTCACTCCCCCATTTCCTCCTGTGCTGCCCCCCACCCCCCGGCCTTGGCACCCCATCAACTCTGTCTCTAAGGACTGCCGATTCTGGCCATTTCACCTAAGTCAAAACATACGAAATGTCACTTTTGTGACTGGCTTCCTTCACTTAGTATAATGCCTTCAGGTTCCTCCACGTGGTAGCCTGCAGGAGGAAGCACCTCATTCCTTTCTGTGGCTACTAATACGCATGCTTTATTCATATCCACATACTCCTCAGGGGACTGGCATTTGGGTTGTTTCTACTTTTGGGTTATTGTTAATCAAGTTATAGTAAATGCTCAGTACAAGCTTTGGTGCACACATACGTTTTTACTGCTCTTAAAAATTGCTGGTTCGCATATTAAGGCTAAACTCTACATTTAACTTTCTGAGAGACTGCCAGATTCGACTGTGAGACTGTTGTCCACTACAGCTCTACCATCTTACAATCCCATCAGTAGTGTTTGAGGGTTCTGATTTCTCCACATCCTGCAAATGTTTTTTTGGGGAGGAGATACCCAATAGTGGGATTGCTGGACCAGACAGCCATTCTATTTTTAGATTTGAGAAATCTTGATACTGTTTTCCATCATAGCTGGACTAATTTACATTCCCACCAACAGCACGTAAGGGTTCCTGTTTCTTCATATGCTTGCCATCATCTGTTATTTTTGTCTTTTTAATAATAGCCATTTTGAATGGAGTAAG
>NW_003856642.1:0-1478 GCF_000181295.1 Otolemur garnettii | reverse complement strand
TCATTAGTAGATAACATCACCTGAGCTCACTGTGCTAAAATGTATCTATTCCGCAGCCACCTATCACTATCCATGGAAGTTTTGTCTCTTAAGCTTTAGAACTGTAAAGGAAAATAAAAATCTCAGAACCTTCCCAAACTCCTTATGCCAAAGGAAAGGTCAAACCTGGAGGCTGAATCATGCAATAGTCATTACTAACATTATACATTATGCAAATTCCCACAGAAATATAAAAGGCCTTAGACATCTGTGAAGGGCTTTCCCCACAGATCATTCATGAGGAAATGGATAACTAAATTTCCTGAATTTTTTTTTGCAAAAACAGTCACAGACATGTCTGTTTAGGATGTACCCTATACCTGGCTTCACAAGCCTCAATTGATTGAGATTCTTGTTTCAGTCACTCACTTCAGTTGCCACTTGGTAACCAGGAAGACATCCCCCGCATGTGCACCCTTTTGACTTTTGGTGATTCTCCTATTGTTGCTTGGTACTGGCTAGAGATTTACTCTAACCTTGTGTGATTCACCAGTGCTCAGCGACTGCTCTCTCCCAGGGTTCCTGTCTCAAAATTTTCAGTTGGAGATATAAGGCTGATCTTGCCAGGGAACTCCCTAAAAGAATTTTACCAACTTCTGATAAGAAAGATGAGTTTCCCGTTTATGTGACAACTGTTAGCAGAATTTGGCTAGGGTATCATCTCCAGGTAAGGAGCTGGTTTGGGGTTTCTGTTTAGAATTTAATAGCTGAAGGTTAAGGTTCATCATCAGCTGGCTGTAAGTTCTTATGCTTGGGGATCTCAATGGTATGTGAATTGTGCAATTGCTTTTTATGGTTTTGGTTTTAGTCTGTTTTGCAACAACTGTTGGTGAAAACTGATCAAAGCTCTCAATTATGGGAAATAAGACATCTACAATTGACTAAAACCCTTGCTGTTGCAGAAAATCAAGTTTGACCTCTAGAGACACTGCCAGTTAAAATAATTAAAAATATTGCACCTCAAAATATGTTTCATTAACATATTTTAAAGCAGTCATGCCAACAAAGTTTAACAAAGAGTCTGGCACCTTGAAAGAAACATTCTCTAAGCGGTACCACCTGGGAGATTTTATGTACACAGTAAGACCTCCTTCCTCCTCTCTCTGTGTTACTAGAATTATGACATATAATAATGCCACTGGCTAGCCTGAAAAATTCTTCTGATTAAAGAAGGGAAACTGGGGGCTGGGCATGGTGGCTCGTGCCTGAAATCCTAGCACTGTGGGAGGCTGAGGTGGGTGGATCGTCTAAGCTTAGGAGTTTAAGACCAGCCTGAGTAAGAGTGAGACCCTCATCTGTAAAAAGTAACCAGGTGTTGTGATAGGCAGCTGTAATTCCAGTTACTCAGGAGGCTAAAGCAAGAGGATTCTTGAGCCCAAGAATTTGAGTTTGCTATGAGCTATAACACCGTGGCACACTACCAAGGGCAAGAAAGTGAG
>NW_003856641.1:0-1478 GCF_000181295.1 Otolemur garnettii | reverse complement strand
AGGGTAATGGTCTCCAATTCCATCCAAATTGTTGCAAAAGGCATTAATTCATCCTTTCTTATGCCTCAGTAGTACTCCATGCTATACATATGCCCATGTTTTTTCCTACTCTGGAACGTTCAGCCTGTAATGCACCTCTTCTGATGTCCTGTCCACCTGTGATTGTCACTGTTCAAGCCTATTCTTGATGAGCTAGAACTAGGGGCGGGTTGTGCCCCAGATTGTTGTCTGGGACAGACAGATTGAAATCTCAAGTTGGGAACCGGGTGAGATCTTGTCCACAGAGTCTGGCATCCTGGGTTTTTTTACCTCTGGCTCTCCCCACACAGGTGACAGTAGCATCTCGATGAGGGTATCTAGGCCATGGTCATGGACTCCTAGGATGTGAGCATTTGCTTGAACCAGGTCCCAGTGTAATGGTAGCTTTAGGTTGGGGAGTCTCTGTGGACCAGTAGACCTGGAGCAGTTGCACCGGCCCTGTACCAGTGGTGGAGACTCAGGTGTGGTCCTGGGGTCCAGGGACAGCTTTGGATTCTCAGGGACATTGTCTCAGGCATTATGCAAGTTCTGAAATGACAGGAATGGAGACTATGGCTCCCACAGAGAGCCTCCAACACAAGACTGGGGTGAAGCCAGAGCAGGGTTTCTAAGTAGGGCCTCCGAGCCAGTAGCAGGACTATGGGGGGTGGGGCAGAAAGGCTGTTTCACATGTTTGGGAACTGCAGATGCCAAGCCACATGGGCAGGGGTCAGGTCCAGTGACCCATGGCCTACAGAGTCCTCCCAGCCACTGCCCTGGGACCTGATAAACCAGTCACCCAAAGGTTCCCAGGCGGCAGCCTATAGTCACCCCCCTTTCAATATCCTGCCTCTCCTGAGGGGAGGAGCACGTGAAGAAGGGAAGGAGTCACAGAGGATCCACTTAATCTACTCCCTCCCAGGCCAGTGAAGGCAATGTGGAGTCTACTGCTTCAAAGTCGAGTCCCATGCCTCCCTGAGGCCTTTCACCTGGTAGCAAAGAATGACATCAGCTGCAGAAACCCAGGATCAGCTGCTGCATCTGAAGCCATGAAGGAGCACAAAGTGCGAGCCACTACCCAGGAAGAGGGCTGTGCTTTAGCAGCTATGGGCCTGCACAGTGTGACTGTTCTAAAGGGAGACCGTGGCAGGAAGAGATATAATAGAAAGGGAGGTCATTTTCGGCTTTGAGGATAAGAACAGTCTCTTGGAACTGTTGGCAATGAGCTGGATCCTAAAAGTCTATAGATCTGATGAGCAAAAATGTACAACAGGGCTTTATGCATACATAAGAAAGGATAGCCTGAAATATGTTTCATAGATCATCAGTAAGTTGTGGATAATGAGGCTGATGCTTTCACTAAATTGAGAATACACATCCTGAGGCCAGAGGAAAGAGTGTAAATGCTTGCTTTATGACTGGGGAATCATGGAAAATAATTTCCATCAAGATCCCTTGAA
>NW_003856640.1:0-1478 GCF_000181295.1 Otolemur garnettii | reverse complement strand
TGGCATAGCATGATCTCTTTTAAAAACATATATATATAATTCTGGCTCCTGTTAGCTAGATACTGGGTTTCAAGGTAGACAAGAATAGAAGCAAGAGTCGACAGGAAGTTACTCTCATAGTCCTGATGGAGATAGTGAGGACATTATCTGAGAAATGACAGCTAAGAGGAAGATAGAGATGTACCTGGAATATACTTTAGAGGTATCCGAGAGGATTACTTTCTCTTCAACACTAAATACCACTGCAGTTAACACTCAATCTAGAACACAGTGGCTGCTACAGGCTCTAATTCTCATTCTCCTTCTATATGAAACATTAGGAAAGATAAAAGTTGTTTCAAAAGTCCAGTCCTGTGAGAGATATTTTCAGTCATTAAACAATAGTAAAAACTGTTATCTACCTCTCACACTCAAACATATATGTTATTCTGCATCATAAATAAGACATGGGCAAGGCTAAATAATTTTTACAAACACTATATTTCATTTGACTGGTATTAATAACAAGAGAAACAAAGCATTGATTGGGATACTCTAGGAATATTCTTTAAAATACTTTAAGGATGATAACAATTTTATGAGGTTTGTAAGTAGGTATTTATTAATATTTTTCTCCTTTTACAAAAGAACTTGATACTTAGAGATATTAAGCAATTTCCTCAGGATCAAAGAATAATTAGTTAACCCACATTTGACCCTAGATTTATCTTGCTTCAAAGTCCATTCTTTTACCCAGTATGTGATCTGTTGCCTTTAGAATTATTTAACTCTTTTTCTTTATGGTTCTGTACTTGGTAGAAAATTCCTCAGTCATATAGGGTTTTCTCATAATGAAAGTAGTCTTTCCTTTGGGATGAGTAAAGGGGTCCATCTAAATAACCATTTAGTAAGAAAAGGTATGGATTGCTTAGTGTGCTTTTCAAAATGAAAGGCAACCTACAGATAATAAAAGGGTTTCAGAGTATTTTGAATATGAGTGATGCCTAGACATGTAGTTTTAGAAGTGGAAATGCTATTATGAGTAATACAGTGAAATGAAAGGGTTTTATTTTTTATTGTTGTTTTCCCAAGGTGTTACCCTTGAAAATGTCCCCATGAAGTTCTAAGCGGGGAGGCTTTTAATGGAAGACCAAATCATTAGTTTTCTTTTAAAAATAACCATCTACTTAAAATGTTAGATGAGTTATTTATGGTAGCCATTATTATAAGAGGCTCACAAAGGTCTCATTTATGCAACCCCTAGAGATAAGGTTGTTTTTGTTGTTGTTGTTGCTTGTTTTTTGTAAGATGTTCTACACTGAATATCTAACCTCTAGGGAGGTTTGTCATAAGATATATTAACACAATAACTAAGAAAATGACATGAAGGCTATGTTAACCAGTTTGATGAAAATATTTCAACTTGTATTTAAACATAGCACACTGTACTCCATGAAAGTATTAATGTACACAGCTATGGTTCAATAAAAAAAAAAAAA
>NW_003856639.1:0-1478 GCF_000181295.1 Otolemur garnettii | reverse complement strand
CCCCCTAGCCGGGCAGCGCCTCGGTGTGGGCGTCGGAAGCCAGGGAAGAACCTTGGACGACCTGGCCAGCTGGGAGGCCCAGGCGGTGCCTCCTTTAACTGCTCCGCAGTAGGCCTTCATTGATTTTTTTTTTTTTTTTTTTTTTTTTTGCTGCTAGTCTATCAATTTTATTAATATATAGTTTCAAAAACAACCTTTGACATTATTTTGTTCGCTATCGTACTACTTTCTTTTCTAATAAATTCTGTTCATCTTTTTTTTTTCTTTTGCTTTTCTTGTGTTTGATTTACATTTTGCCCTAGCTTCTTAAGTTGGAACCATAGATCTTGATTTTTAACTTTTCTTCTCTCCTAAAGTATTCATTTAAAGCTATACAAACTCTTTTAACCTCTACTTTTGCAACATCCTACAAATTTTGACCTGCTGTGTTTTCATTAACATGCTAATCTAAATTACAGTTATCTCTTTAATTCATGGGCTATCGAAATATGCTTAATTTCACATTTTGGAAGATTTTACGCACTTTAGTTCTGGTTTAATTCCAGGTTTTTTTCCAGAAAATATAGAATAAAATTTCAATAATTTTAAACTTGAGATTGTTTTATGGTTCATTATATAGTTATAATAATGAATGTCCCCTACACACTTGATAGGAGTTTGTATTCTGCAATAGTGGATAGTGTTTACTATCAATTAGGTAAAATCATTTGATATTGTTCAAATCTGTATTTTTACCTACTTGTTCTCTCATTCACTAAGGTTAAAATCCCTATGACAGTTTTGTCTCTCTCTACTTTTGCCAACTTTTGTACATTAAAATATGTTGTTACAGGCTGGGCACAGTGGCTCATGCCTGTAATCCTAGCACTCTGGGTACCTGATACAGACAGATTGCCTGAGCTCATGGCTGGAGACCATCCTGAGCATCAGAGACACCCTGTCTTTAAAAGTAGCCAGGCACCTGTAGTCCCAGCTACTTGGGAGTCTGGGGCAAAGAGAATCACTTGAGCCCAAGAGTTTAAGGTTACTCTGAGCTATGACACCAGGTCATTCTACCCAGGGTGACAAAGTCAGACTCTGTCTCAAATAAAAAAAGTTGTTATATTTATTTGCATTAAATACTCTTGTAGTTTTTGTCAAATTGGGCCTTTTATCATTCCAAAATGTCCCTTTTTATTTCATTTAATTTTTTGTAGAGGTGGCATCTCACTACTGCCCAGGTTGGTCTTGAACCCCTCTGGCCTCAAACAATTCTCTCACTTAGCCACCCAAAGTGCTAGGACTACAGGCACAAACCATCATTCCAGCCTCCCCTTTTATTTCTGGTGATACTTCTTGTCTGAAAATCTACCTTGTCAGATATAACTACTCTACCTTAATTATTTAGAGTTTACATAATATATTTTTCCTTTCTTTTACTTTGATCCTGTGTATGATCTGTTTCTGTTACAAAAACCATTAATCCAGTTTGATAAGCT
>NW_003856638.1:0-1479 GCF_000181295.1 Otolemur garnettii | reverse complement strand
TTGCTGTGAGCTGTAATGCCACAGCACTCTACCCAGGGGGACAGCTTGAGGCTCTGTCTCAAAAAAAAAAAAAAAATAAAAACCCTAAAATTCATTAAGCAAGTCTAAGTGAATTCATGCCCAGCCCTTTGTCCTCAGGGTACAATACATCTCAAATTCAGATTCTTCTTCTTTTTTTTTTTTTTTTTTTTTACAAAGAAAGAAAAACAACAAAGGGCAGAAGTTCAAATGATGCACAAGTTTTTCTGAGTTTCTCCTCTAAAACAAAATAAGAAATAACAAATGAAACTCTGCTACCTGCTAGCTTCTAGCTCAGAAGACACTGACAACAAAACTTCATTTACTTAGCATATTGTTAGGAAATAATTGAGGCACCAAACTTTTTGTTTTTATTTTTATTTTTTTTGAGACAGAGCCTCAAGCTGTCCACCTGGGTAGAGAGCTGTGGCATCACAACCTCCAACTCCTGGGCTCAAGCGAGTCTCCTGCCTCAGCCTCCCAAGTAGCTGGGACCACAGGCACCCGTCACAACACTTCGCTATTTTTTTTTTGGTCGCAGCCATCATTGTTGTTTGGAGGGCCCAGGCTGGATTTGAACCTGCCACCTTAGGTGTATGTGGCTGGCATCTTAGCCACTTGAGCCACAGGTGCCGAGTCCAAACTTTTTATTTTTGAGAAGAAATTGATCAAAAAGCATTTATTGGCTTCTTTAACAAGTATCTACTATATTCTATAAAACAGGGTGGTTTTCACAGTAAGAAAAAATGTTTTGTTTTTTTTTTTAAAGATGGGCTTATCGAGTTAATATTTATATGCACTAAAATTCACTTTTTTAGTATAAAGTCATGTAACTGCCACACAGTCGAGATAACAGTTCTATCACTTCCCATATTCCCTCTTGCTTCTTCTGAGTCAATCTACAACCCTTCCTCACTCCCAGGTAACTGCAATCTTATTTTTATTTATTTATTTAGGCAGCTTTTGGCCAGGGCTGAGCTTGAACCCACCACCTCTGGTATAAGGGGCCGGTGCTCTACTCCTTTGAGCCACAGGCACCACCCATTATTTATTTATTTTTTTGAGACAGAGTCTCAAGCTTTCTCCCTGGGTAGAGTGCTGTGACGTTGCAGCTCACAGCAACTTCAAACTCTTAGGCTCAAGTGATTCTCTTTCCTCAGCTTCCCAAGTAGATGGACTACAGGCGCCCACTACAATGCCCAGCTATTTTTCTGTTGCAGTTGTCACTGTAGTTTTAGCTGGCCCAGGACGAGTTTGAACCCACCAGCCTCAGGCCGGGTTTGAACCCACTAGCCTCGGTGGGGGGTTCGAATGCCCTACCCACTAAGCTACAGGTGCTACCCTGTAATCTTATAATTATTATTTTTTTGAGACAGAGTCTCATTATGTCATCTTCGGTAGAGTGCCGTGTAGTCACAGCTCACAGCAACCTCCAACTCTTGTGTTTTTTTTTTTTTTTTT
>NW_003856637.1:0-1479 GCF_000181295.1 Otolemur garnettii | reverse complement strand
AATGAAAAAAGTTGAGTTTTAACTACTTGTTGCAGATTTGATTGTTTTCCTTATAAATTAACAAATGCTCTAAACTGACTTCAGAATGATTTTTTAAAAATATTTGCACTCATTTTTCAAAATTACGGTATTTATATTGTACTTGTATTTTTCACAGTCTTGACTAGAAAAGCACAGACTTTCTGGAGGGGATAGAATATTTGACAAGGGTATAGAATTTCTGAAAGGGATAGAATATCTAACAAGGCTTTCAATGTTACTAACATTCAAATTAATGATTTCTTTAATAGTACCATTAATGTTGTTTTGCTGAAATTAATATATTAATATCTTAATGCATGTTAGTGTTTTAAAATAAAGTAAAAATCTAGATCTATTAATATATTTATATCTTAATGCATGTTAGTGTGTTGAAATAAAGTGAAAATCTAAAATATCTTCATGAGTGTAAAAGGACTTGCTTAGGTAAGTAAGTCAAAATAAATCAAGTTGTTCAAAAGTTTCTGTTGGGGACCATGTATGGTGGCTCGTGCCTGTAATCCTAGCACCCTGGGAGGCCAAGATGGGTAGGTCACTTCAGCTCAGGAGTATGAGACCAACCTGAGCAAGAGTGAGACCCCATCTCTAAAAATAGCCAAGCTCTGTGGTGGACGCCTGTTGTCCCAGCTACTTGGGAGGCTGAGGCAAGAGGATTGCTCAAGCCCAAGAGTTTGAGGTTGCAATGACCTGTGTAATATAGTGGCACTCTACCCAGGGTGACAGAGTGTAATTCTGTCTCGAAAAAAGAAAATAAAGTTTCTCTATTTTTTTGTGGCTTATAAATTATGAGATTTGAATTTCCTTTTGAGAACATGGTCACATAGATATTTTAGGAGGGGATAAATTAACATTCCTCTCCTTACTTAATCTGCTATGCTCAGAAACATTGACTGACTGCTTAAACATATTTGCCATTTCCACGGCCAATTACTTGGGAGACAACTGCTGGTTTTGAGTGATTTGCGAAAGGACCATCTGTCTGACAGATTTTAGATTTCTATTAGTTATCTCTCTCCGCTTTCAACAGTGTGCCTTGCATCTGAGGAAAACATAGCTGAAACCAAACAGATCAATCGTTCACAAGCCATCCATGTTGACTACAATTATTATTAAAATGCTATTTAAATGTATACATACAATGTAAAATCAGTCATAAACTTCTTGCTCTTATAAGTCCTACCAAAGCAAATTTAAAAATGAAACAATGCTGAAAAGGCTTTCAATGTTACTAACATTCAAATTAACGATTTCTTTAATAGGACCGTTGATGCTGTTTTGCTGAAATCAACTTGCTTCTCACAGCCCTGTACGAGATATTAAATTCTCCCACCATATTTCTCTATCCTAATTATCATAAAACCTTTTGGCAGGCAGTGCCATGTTTGGTCATCATTTTAATGCAAACTCATCATTTATTATTAAGTTCACATCTGTTTAGTT
>NW_003856636.1:0-1479 GCF_000181295.1 Otolemur garnettii | reverse complement strand
AAAAAAAAAAAAAAAAACACAAGAGTTGGAGGTTGCTGTGAGCTGTGACTACACGGCACTCTACCGAAGATGACATAATGAGACTCTGTCTCAAAAAAATAATAATTATAAGATTACAGGGTAGCACCTGTAGCTTAGTGGGTAGGGCATTCGAACCCCCCACCGAGGCTAGTGGGTTCAAACCCGGCCTGAGGCTGGTGGGTTCAAACTCGTCCTGGGCCAGCTAAAACTACAGTGACAACTGCAACAGAAAAATAGCTGGGCATTGTAGTGGGCGCCTGTAGTCCATCTACTTGGGAAGCTGAGGAAAGAGAATCACTTGAGCCTAAGAGTTTGAAGTTGCTGTGAGCTGCAACGTCACAGCACTCTACCCAGGGAGAAAGCTTGAGACTCTGTCTCAAAAAAATAAATAAATAATGGGTGGTGCCTGTGGCTCAAAGGAGTAGAGCACCGGCCCCTTATACCAGAGGTGGTGGGTTCAAGCTCAGCCCTGGCCAAAAGCTGCCTAAATAAATAAATAAAAATAAGATTGCAGTTACCTGGGAGTGAGGAAGGGTTGTAGATTGACTCAGAAGAAGCAAGAGGGAATATGGGAAGTGATAGAACTGTTATCTCGACTGTGTGGCAGTTACATGACTTTATACTAAAAAAGTGAATTTTAGTGCATATAAATATTAACTCGATAAGCCCATCTTTAAAAAAAAAAACAAAACATTTTTTCTTACTGTGAAAACCACCCTGTTTTATAGAATATAGTAGATACTTGTTAAAGAAGCCAATAAATGCTTTTTGATCAATTTCTTCTCAAAAATAAAAAGTTTGGACTCGGCACCTGTGGCTCAAGTGGCTAAGATGCCAGCCACATACACCTAAGGTGGCAGGTTCAAATCCAGCCTGGGCCCTCCAAACAACAATGATGGCTGCGACCAAAAAAAAAATAGCGAAGTGTTGTGACGGGTGCCTGTGGTCCCAGCTACTTGGGAGGCTGAGGCAGGAGACTCGCTTGAGCCCAGGAGTTGGAGGTTGTGATGCCACAGCTCTCTACCCAGGTGGACAGCTTGAGGCTCTGTCTCAAAAAAAATAAAAATAAAAACAAAAAGTTTGGTGCCTCAATTATTTCCTAACAATATGCTAAGTAAATGAAGTTTTGTTGTCAGTGTCTTCTGAGCTAGAAGCTAGCAGGTAGCAGAGTTTCATTTGTTATTTCTTATTTTGTTTTAGAGGAGAAACTCAGAAAAACTTGTGCATCATTTGAACTTCTGCCCTTTGTTGTTTTTCTTTCTTTGTAAAAAAAAAAAAAAAAAAAAAGAAGAAGAATCTGAATTTGAGATGTATTGTACCCTGAGGACAAAGGGCTGGGCATGAATTCACTTAGACTTGCTTAATGAATTTTAGGGTTTTTATTTTTTTTTTTTTTTTGAGACAGAGCCTCAAGCTGTCCCCCTGGGTAGAGTGCTGTGGCATTACAGCTCACAGCAA
>NW_003856635.1:0-1479 GCF_000181295.1 Otolemur garnettii | reverse complement strand
CGCTACCTTCAGTATATGGGGCCGGGGCCATACTTACTGAGCCACAGGCACCGCCCTACAAATATTATTTCATTCATTCATTACAACAGTGAGAAGGCCAGTTCACACCAATTCTCATCCTACAATGAGAAAAACCACAGGGAAATTTAGTAACATTTACCACTTGTAAAGAGGAGGCCCTGGGGGAATGAGAAGCTAAGGAGTTAGAAGGAGGAGCTAAGTGAGAAACCATGGTGATACAATACAATAATAGCCACTACAATGCTACATATATGAAAGGATATATATAAGAAAAGCTAGCTAATGAAGGATATTTATTCTCTCAGATCACATTTAAGTAATTATGACACAATACTTTCATTTAGGTGTTTACTGGTAAAATCGAATTAAAAAAAAATTTTTTTTTTGAGACAGAGTCTCACTATGTTGCCCTTAGTAGAGTGCTGTGGTGTTACAGCTCACAGCAACCTCGAACTCTTGGGCTTAAGTGATTCTCTTGCCTCAGCCTCCCAAGTAGCTGGGACCAGAGGCGCCCGCCACAATGCCTGGCTAGTTTTGGGTTGCAGCCATCATTGTTGTTTGGCGGCAGGCCAGGGCTGGATTCAAACCCGCCAACCTTAGGTGTATGTGGCTGGCGCCTTAGCCACTTGAGCCACAAGCGACAAGCCCCCAGCATTTTTAAAGCCCAAAAGATAACTTACTGGGTACTTAATGAAAGGCAGTGTGCCAGCATGTTCACAACATTCTCTGCCCAGTGGATAATATTCCCATTTTACAGATGAGGCACTGGAAGCATGAGAAGCAACATGCTTAAAATCATAGCTCTGTATACAATGCTGTATACAGCTACCTTTTAACCACTGCACTATAATGTGGGAATATGTATATATATATATATATATACATACTTTTTTGAGACAGAGCCTCAAGCTGTCCCCCTGGGTAGAGTGCTGTGGCATCACAGCTCACAGCAACCTCTAACTCCTGGGCTCAAGTGAGTCTCCTGCCTCAGCCTCCCAAGTAGCTGGGATCACAGGTGCCCACCACAATGCCTGGCTATTTTTTGGTTGCAGCCATCGTTGTTTGGCAGGCCTGGGCTGGATTCGAACCTGCCACCTTAGGTGTATGTGGCTGGTGCCTTAGTCACTTGAGCCACAGGCGCCGAGTTGATGTAATACCATATTAATGGCATCATAATGCCTAAATAGTGCTAATATTTACTGAAGGCTTAGGGCTTTACAAATATTATTATTATTATTTTTTTTGGTAGAGACAAGAGTCTCACTTTATTGCCCTCAGTAGAGTGCCATGGCATCACACAGCTCACAGCAACCTCTAACTCCTGGGCTTAGGTGATTCTCTTGCCTCAGCCTCCAGAGTAGCTGGGACTACAGGAGCCTGCCACAACACCTGGCTATGTTTTTTGTTGCAATTCGGCCGGGGTTGGGTTTGAACGCGCTACCTTCAGTATATGGGGCC